>NC_081394.1:5686657-5828563 GCF_030684315.1 Stegostoma tigrinum | reverse complement strand
TAGCAGGAGAAGGCCATTCAGCCCCCTCTTCAAGCCTGTACACAGGAACAGGAGGAGGCCATTCAGCTGCTTCTTCAAGCCTGTTACACAGGAGCAGGAGGCTATTCAGCCCCTTCCTCTTGTCAGTTACACAGGAGCAGGAGGAGGCCATTCAGCCACCCTCCTTATGCCTGTGAGACAGGAATAAGAGGCCATTCAGCCCCTTCCTTGAGTCTGTTACACAGGAGCAAGAAGCCATTCATCCCCTTCCTTGAGTCTGTTACACAGGAACAGGAGAAGGCCATTCAGCCCCTCATGATTTAGGGTTTACCTCTGACAGGATCTTTGACCTGATGCGGTAATTTCCCTGTTATTCCTCATGACATATGTCAGCAGATATGATGGAGAACAATTCACCAGGTCAGAGAATTGTTAAGTGTGGATGGGGCCTATTTGGTCCATTGTGCCCTCTCTCGTAGACAGCGAAGAAGGTTATCTAAGATTACAAAGAGATCTTTGCAAACTGGGTCAATGAGCTAAAGAGAGGCAGATAGAGTTTAACTTGGATAAATGTGAAGTACTGTATTTTGGTAAAGTGAACAAGGACAGGACTCATACAATTAATGGTAGAACAGAGAGGCAGAGGGGTTCAGCTATATAATTCCTCAAAATTTGCAACACCTGTAGACAGGGTGGCTAAGGAGGCGTTTAGCACGCTTACCTTCATTGCTCGGATATTTGAGTATAGGAGTTGGGACGTCATGTTGAGAATGGCGGTGAGGCCTCTCCTAGGGTTCTGTGACGGGAAAGATATTATTAAACTGGAGAGGGCTTAGAAAAGATTGACCAAAAAGTAGCTAGCATTGAGTTATAAGGATAGGCTGGGACATTTTTCACTGGAGCACAGGAGGTTGAGGGCTGACCTGACAGAGCTTTATAAAATCAAGAGAGCCTCACACAACGTGAGTGTCAAAGCTCTTTTTCGCTAGGGGGGGGGCATTCAAAACTTACAAATATTTTTAAGGAGAGCGTAGAAAACTTTAAAAAGGACAATGAGGGGCAACTTTTATTTTACACAGAGTGGTTCGTGTGTGGAACGGACTGCCCGAGGAAGTGGTGGATTCACATTCAGTTACAACATTTAAAAGACATTTGGATAAGTCCATGAATAGGAAAAGTTTGGAGAGAGATGGGCCAGGAGCAGGCAGGTGGGACCAGTTTAGTTTAGGAACATGATCGATGTGGAGTGATTGGTCCAAAGTCTCTGTTTCCATGCTGTGCGAATCTCTGACCCCAGTTCTGTCACTGAGGGCCCGATTTCCTTTACTTTCCCTCACCCCGCACCTATTTCTATCCAAACGCCTATCCAATATCCCTCTCTGATGCCCCAGTTGAACCTGCCCCCCCTCCTCACATTTCCAGGCAGTGTATAACCATTCACTGAGTGAACATAGCTGTTTCCTCCTCACTCTATTTGCACATCACTTCAAACCCACGACCCTCTCTCGTTCCTGTGTTCCTTTTACGAGTGGGAACAACTTCTCCCTGTCGACTCTATGGAGCACCCCCTCATGATTTTGAAAACCTCCGATGAACCTCCCTCCTTATCTCCAAGGAGAACGGTCCCCAGCTTCTTCAACCTATCCTCATTGCAGAATTTTCTCATCCCTGAAACTGTCAGATTAAGTCCCTCCTGCACTCTCCAAAGCGTTTTCCTGCGATGAGGCACCCACAACTGGACACAATACTCCAGCTGGACTCGAACGAG
Organism: Stegostoma tigrinum; assembly: GCF_030684315.1. Lineage (NCBI taxonomy): Eukaryota > Metazoa > Chordata > Chondrichthyes > Orectolobiformes > Stegostomatidae > Stegostoma > Stegostoma tigrinum. The sequence continues at coordinate 5,826,816 of NC_081394.1, read as the reverse complement.
TATCTTGTACGACTTTAACGCCTGCTCTTGTACTCTATGCCCCTATATGTTTTTCTTCATCATTCACGTGGATGGCTGGGACCAGCATTTATTGCCCCATCCCTAGTTGCCCCTTGAGCAGGTAGCAATGAGCTGCATTCTTGAACTGCTGCATTACATAGGATTTTCACAAGGGTCCTGACTGACATGAAGCTGTGACTTTGCAACAGAGCTACATGGATGCAGGAGGGCATCATGCATCTGGTGTTCCCTGCATAAGACGGACTCTGAGATCTCAGATCATATGTTATGACACACAGTGATGAAATCGAGAGAATGTCCTCCAATAGTAACTGACCAAATGAATGTCAGGCAGTTCACAAAACCTTCAGCCTGTTATTCAGAAGTAGCAATGTGCCATTCAGTCCCCGCCTCGAGCCTGTTACACAGAGTGAGAGGAGGCCATTCAGCCCCTCGAGGGGCATGATCACTTTCAGTTCAAAACATCTGCATTCCATAGACAAATTCACGCGCAGTTCCATTTCCCAAACCTTGGCGACTGGATTCTGTGGGTGTACACAATACATGGGACGGGCACTGGATGGGTTAACTTCCATCGCTGACGGATCAGGGTCCAGTCAGAGGGTCGCACTGTCGGAGAGTCAGTGCTGAGGGACTGGGCACTGTTGGAGGGTCAGTGCTGAGGGAGCAGGCACTGTCGGAGGGTCAGTGCTGAGGGAGTGGGCACTGTCGGAGGGTCAGTGCTGAGGGAGTGGGCACTGTCGGAGGGTCAGTGCTGAGGGAGTGCCGCACTGTCGGAAGGTCAGTGCTGAGGGAGCGCCGCACTGTCGGAGGGTCAGTGCTGAGGGAGCGCCGCACTGTCGGAGGGTCAGTGCTGAGGGAGCGCCGCACTGTCGGAGGGTCAGTGCTGAGGGAGCGCCGCACTGTCGGAGGGTCAGTGCTGAGGGAGCGCCGCACTGTCGGAGGGTCAGTGCTGAGGGAGCGGGGACTGTCGGAGGGTCAGTGCTGAGGGAGTGGGCACTGTCAGAGGGTCAGTGCTGAGGGAGTGGGCACTGTCAGAGGGTCAGTGCTGAGGGAGCGGGCACTGTCGGAGGGTCAGTGCTGAGGGAACACTGTGCTGTCTGAGGGTGAGTACTGCAGGGGTGATGCAGAGTTGGACGATCTGTTATACTGTGTATAAATTACCCCAAAAGGGTTTGATTAGATTCCAGTCTGTAATCTATGACTGGGTATCTGTTATTCTATCCACAAACTACCCCAGAATCCTTTGATTAGACATCAGTCTGTAACTCACTCTTGTGTATCTGTATCTACACCTCGAACTCCTTGATTAGATTCCAGTCTGAAACTCACACCTGAATATTTTTGATCTCTGTGTAAATCATCGCTATCCCTCAATTAGATTACATGGTTTTAATCACTCCCAGTAAGCCATGATCCAATAAATGAAATTAAAGCTTTTACTCTGATGACTGCACTGTTTCTAAGACTGGGAAGGAATGAGAGACAGAAAGATCACCAATGCTGGCAGGACTTTAACTCCTTCTAATCATTAAAATTGTTCTTCAAGTCGACCCCTGGCAAAGAGAGAGAGACAGAGAACACTCCCGGAGGGGTGTAGGGGCTGGGGGGGGTTACAGAGACAGGGAGGGGGTGTAGGGGCTGGAGGAGGATACAGAGATAGGGAGGGGGTGTTGGGGCTGGGGGGGTTACAGAGATAGGGAGGGGGTGTAGGGGCTGGAGGGGGTTACAGAGATAGGGAGGGGGGTGTAGGGGCTGGAGGGGGTTACAGAGATAGGGAGGGGGTGTAGGGGCTGGAGGGGGTTACAGAGATAGGGAGGGGGTGTAGGGGGTGTCGGGGCTGGAGGGGGTTACAGAGATAGGGAGGGGCTGGAGGGGGTGACAGAGATAGGGAGGGGGTGTAGGGGCTGGAGGAGGTTACAGGGATAGGGAGGGGGTGTAGGGGCTGGAGGAGGTTACAGGGATAGGGAGGGGGGTAGGGGCTGGAGGAGGTTACAGAGATAGGGAGGGGGTGTAGGGGCTGGGGGGGTTACAGAGATAGGGAGGGGGTGTAGGGGCTGGGGGGGTTACAGAGATAGGGAGGGGGTGTAGGGGGTGTCGGGGCTGGAGGGGGTTACAGAGATAGGGAGGGGCTGGAGGGGGTGACAGAGATAGGGAGGGGGTGTAGGGGCTGGAGGAGGTTACAGGGATAGGGAGGGGGTGTAGGGGCTGGAGGAGGTTACAGGGATAGGGAGGGGGGTAGGGGCTGGAGGAGGTTACAGAGATAGGGAGGGGGTGTAGGGGCTGGGGGGGTTACAGAGATAGGGAGGGGGTGTAGGGGCTGGAGGGGGTTACAGGGATAGGGAGGGGGTGTAGGGGCTGGAGGGGGTTACAGAGATAGGGAGGGGGTGTAGGGGCTGGAGGGGGTTACAGAGATAGGGAGGGGGTGTAGGGGCTGGAGGGAGTTACAGCGATAGGGAGGGGGTGTAGGGGGTGTCGGGGCTGGAGGGGGTTACAGAGATAGGGAGGGGCTGGAGGGGGTGACAGAGACAGGGAGGGGGTGTAGGGGCTGGAGGAGGTTACAGGGATAGGGAGGGGGTGTAGGGGCTGGAGGAGGTTACAGGGATAGGGAGGGGGTGTAGGGGCTGGAGGAGGTTACAGGGATAGGGAGGGGGGTAGGGGCTGGAGGGGGTTACAGAGATAGGGAGGGGGTGTAGGGGCTGGAGGGGGTTACAGAGATAGGGAGGGGGTTTAGGGGCTGGAGGGGGTTACAGAGATGGGGAGGGGGTGTGGGGCTGGGGGGGTTACAGATGTAGGGAGGGGGTGTAGGGGCAGGAGGGGGTTACAGAGATAGGGAGGGGGTGCAGGGGCTGGAGGGGGTTACAGAGATAGGGAGGGGGTGTAGGGACTGGAGGGGGTGACAGAGATAGGGAGAGGGTGTAGGGGCTGGAGGGGGTTACAGAGATAGGGAGGGGTGTAGGGGCTGGGGGGGGGTTACAGAGATAGGGAGAGGTGTAGGGGCTGGAGGGGGTTCCAGAGATCGGGAGAGGGTGTAGGGGCTGGAGGAGGTTACAGAGATAGGGAGGGCGTGTAGGGGCTGGAGGCGGTTACAGAGATAGTGAGGGGGTGTAGGGGCTGGAGGGGGTTACAGAGATAGGGAGGGGTGTAGGGGCTGGGGGGGGTTACAGAGATAGGGAGGGGTGTAGGGGCTGGAGGGGGTTACAGAGATAGGGAGGGGGTGCAGGGGCTGGAGGGGGTTACAGAGATAGGGAGGGGGTGGAGGGGGTGTAGGGGCTGGAGGAGGTTACAGAGATAGGGAGGGGGTGTAGGGGCTGGAGGAGGTTACAGAGATAGGGAGGTGGTGTAGGGGCTGGAGGGGGTTACAGAGATAGGGAGGGGGTTTCGGGGCTGGAGGAGGTTACAGAGATAGGGAGGGGGTGTAGGGGCTGGAGGGGGTTACAGAGATAGGGAGGGGGTTTAGGGGCTAGAGGGGGTTACAGAGATAGGGAGGGGGTGTAGGGGCTGGGGGGGTTACAGAGGTAGGGAGGGGGTGTAGGGGCAGGAGGGGGTTACAGAGATAGGGAGGGGGGGTGCAGGGGCTGGAGGGGGTTACAGAGATAGGGAGGGGGTGTAGGGGCTGGAGGGGGTGACAGAGATAGGGAGGCGGAGTAGGGGCTGGAGGGGGTTACAGAGATAGGGAGGGGTGTAGGGGCTGGGGGGGGGTTACAGAGATAGGGAGGGGTGTAGGGGCTGGAGGGGGTTCCAGAGATCGGGAGGGGGTGTAGGGGCTGGAGGAGGTTACAGAGATAGGGAGGGCGTGTAGGGGCTGGAGCGGTTACAGAGATAGTGAGGGGGTGTAGGGGCTGGAGGGGGTTACAGAGATAGGGAGGGGGTGTAGGGGCTGGAGGGGGTTACAGAGATTGGGAGGGGGTGTAGGGGGTGTAGGGGCTGGAGGAGGTTACAGAGATAGGGAGGGGGTGTAGGGGCTGGAGGAGGTTACAGAGATAGGGAGGGGGTGTAGGCGGTGTAGGGGGTGTAGGGGCTGGAGGGGGTTACAGAGATAGGGAGGGGTGTAGGGGCTGGAGGGTATTACAGAGATAGGGAGAGGGTGTAGGGGCTGGAGGAGGTTACAGAGATAGGGAGGGGGTGTAGGGGGTGCAGGGGCTGGAAGGGGTTACAGAGATAGGGAGGGGATGTAGGGGCTGAAGGGGGTTACAGAGATAGGGAGGGAGTGTAGGGGCTGGTGGGGTTACACAGATAGGGAGGGGGTGTAGGGGCTGGGGGGGTTACAGAGATAGGGAGGGGGTGTAGGGGCTGGGGGGGTTAAAGAGATAGGGAGGGGGTGTAGGGGCTGGAGGGGGTTACAGAGATAGGGAGGGGCTGTAGGGGCTGGAGGGGGTTACAGAGATAGGGAGGGGGTGTAGGGGCTGGAGGGGGTTACAGAGATAGGGAGGGGGTGTAGGGGCTGGGGGGGTTACAGAGATAGGGAGGGGGTTTAGGGGCTGGAGGGGGTTACAGAGATAGGGAGGGGGTGTAGGGGCTGGGGGGGTTACAGAGGTAGGGAGGGGGAGTAGGTGCTGGAGGGGGTTACAGAGATAGGGAGGGGGCGTAGGGGCTGGAGGGGGTTACAGAGATAGGGAGGGGGCGTAGGGGCTGGAGGGGGTTACAGAGATAGGGAGGGGGCGTAGGGGCTGGAGGGGGTTACAGAGATAGGGAGGGGGCGTAGGGGCTGGAGTTGGTTACAGAGATAGGGAGGGGTGTAGGGCTGGAGGGGGTTCCAGAGATCGGGAGGGGGTGTAGGGGCTGGGGGGGTTACAGAGGTAGGGAGGGGGTGTAGGGGCAGGAGGGGGTTACAGAGATAGGGAGGGGGTGCAGGGGCTGGAGGGGGTTACAGAGATAGGGAGGGGGAGTAGGGGTTGGAGGGGGTTACAGAGATAGGGAGGGGGCGTAGGGGCTGGAGGGGGTTACAGAGATAGGGAGGGGGCGTAGGGGCTGGAGGGGGTTACAGAGATAGGGAGGGGGCGTAGGGGCTGGAGGGGGTTACAGAGATAGGGAGGGGGTGTAGGGGCTGGAGGGGGTTACAGAGATAGGGAGGGGGTGTAGGGGGTGTAGGGTCTGGAGGAGGTTACAGAGATAGGGAGGGGGTGTAGGGGCTGGAGGAGGTTACAGAGATAGGGAGGGGGTGTAGGGGGTGTAGGGGCTGGAGGGGGTTACAGAGATAGGGAGGGGGTGTAGGGGCTGGAGGGGGTTACAGAGATAGGGAGGGGGTGTAGGGGCTGGAGGGTATTACAGAGATAGGGAGAGGGTGTAGGGGCTGGAGGATGTTACAGAGATAGGGAGGGGGTGTAGGGGGTGCAGGGGCTGGAGGGGGTTACAGAGATAGGGAGGGGGTGTAGGGGCTGAAGGGGGTTACAGAGATAGGGAGGCGGTGTAGGGGCTGGGGGGGTTACAGAGATAGGGAGGAGGTGTAGGGGCTGGGGGGGTTACAGGGATAGGGAGGGGGTGTAGGGGCTGGAGGAGGTTACAGAGATAGGGAGGGGGTGTAGGGGCTGGGGGGGTTACAGAGATAGGGAGGGGGTGTAGGGGCTGGGGGGGTTAAAGAGATAGGGAGGGGGTGTAGAGGCTGGAGGGGGTTACAGAGATAGGGAGGGGTTGTAGGGGCTGGAGGGGGTTACAGAGATAGGGAGGGGGTTTAGGGGCTGGAGGGGGTTACTGAGATAGGGAGGGGGTGTAGGGGCTGGGGGGGTTACAGAGGTAGGGAGGGGGTGTAGGGGCAGGAGGGGGTTACAGAGATAGGGAGGGGGTGCAGGGGCTGGAGGGGGTTACAGAGATAGTGAGGGGGAGTAGGGGCTGGAGGGGGTTACAGAGATAGGGAGGGGGTGCCGGGGCTGGAGGGGGTTACAGAGATAGGGAGGGGGAGTAGGGGCTGGAGGGGGTTACAGAGATAGGGAGGGGGTGTAGGGGCTAGAGGGGGTTACAGAGATAGGGAGTGGGTGTAGGGGCTGGAGGGGGTTACTGTGATAGGGTGGGCTGTAAATGCTGGGGGAGGTTACAGGGATAGGGTGGGGTGTAGATGCTGGGGGAGGGTATAGGGATAGGTTGGGGTGTAGATGCTAGGGGAGGGTACAGGGATAGGGTGGGGTGTAGATGCTGGGGGAGGTTACAGGGATAGGGTGGGGTGTTGATGCTGGGGGAGGGTACAGGGATAGGGTGGGGTGTAGATGCTGGGGGAGGGTACAGGGATAGGGTGGGGTGTAGATGCTGGGGGAGGGTACAGGGATAGGGTGGGGTGTAGGTGCTGGGGGAGGGTACAGGGATAGGGTGGGGTGTAGATGCTGGGGGAGGGTACAGGGATAAGGAAAGGTTATAGGGCCTGTGGCCTGTGCTGGAATCTCTGTTCACGTCAAACTGAATGTAGCCAATTGGTGAATGTTGAATCTTAGCCAAAGCTTTCTCTGAAATAAAAGAGAGAGAGAGAGAAAAACTGAAGTAGCGAGAGAGGGGGAGGGAGGGAGAGAGAGGAGGAGAAAGTTTGGCTGAAGAGAGTGTTGAGGAGAGAGGGAGAGGGAGTGGTGAGAGGGAGAGCAAGAGAGGAGGAAGGGAATAGAGACAGAGGGAGAGAAGGTGTTGAGTGAGTGAGCGTGAGAAGAGAGAAGTAGGCAGCGAAAGAAAGAGGGGGATAAACAGAGACGGAGGCAGAGAGGTTGGGATTGGGGGGATAGAGAGGAGGAAGGGAATGTGTCAGAGGGTGGATGGTGAGCCTCTCTCTTTCTCCCTCTGAGATATGAGTTTGTGTTGAGAGTCCTGGCCGGGCTGCGTTTGTTCCACAGGCCAGTCTCTCCACCTGCGTGTGAGTGAAAGACAGGAGAGATCGGGGAGGGTTAATACTGAGGGTGTGTGAGATGATTGAGTTGATCATTAGTAGCATCGTCAGAGAGTGGAGGGGTCAGGCCAAGTGCTCAGAAACAGCACTCGGTTTGATCAGGGTGTGATGACCAGCAGGGAAATGATGGGCCGAAGGGTTGGTGACGCTGTCTGCGGCAGTTTCATGGGCTGCAGAGACAGCAGACCACTGGCCTCATCCAAGGGAGTGTTCGAATGGCTTTGCTGCTTCAGACCCTGACCCAGCTCTCCCACTCCACCTGCACACTCACTCTTTCACACCTACTCTCTCACACAATCACACCCACTCTCTCACACACTCACACTCACTCTCTCTCCACACACACACTCACTCTCACACACACTCACTCCCTCACACATTCTCTCACACACACACTCACTCTCACACACACTCACTCCCTCACACACTCTCTCACACACACACTCACTCTCTCACACACACACACTCACTCTCACACACACTCACTCCCTCACACACTCTCTCACACACACACTCACTCTCTCACACACACACACTCACTCTCTCACACACTCTCTCACACACACACACTCTCTCACACACACACACTCACTCTCTCTCTCACACACACACTCACTCCCTCACACACTCTCTCACACACACACTCACTCTCTCACACACACACTCAATCTCTCACACACACACTCAATCTCTCACACACACACTCACTCTCTCTCTCATACACACACTCACTCCCTCACACACTCTCTCACACACACACTCACTCTCTCACACACACACTCACTCTCTCTCTCATACACACACTCACTCCCTCACACACTCTCTCACACACACACTCACTCTCTCACACACTCACACTCAATCTCTCACACCTACTCCCTCACACACTCACACCCACTCTCTCACACACTCACACTCACTCTCACACACACTCACTCCCTCACACACTCACACCCACTCTCTCACACACTCACACTCACTGTCTCACACACACACTCACTCTCTCTCCCACACACACACTCACTCTCACACACACTCACTCCCTCACACACTCACACACACACTCACTCTCTCACACACACACACTCACTCTCTCACACACACACACTCACTCTCTCTCTCATACACACACTCACTCCCTCACACACTCTCACACACACACACTCACTCTCTCACACACTCACACTCACTCTCTCACACCTACTCCCTCACACACTCACACCCACTCTCTCACACACTCACACTCACTGTCTCACACACACACTCACTCTCTCTCCCACACACACACTCACTCTCACTCTCACACACACTCACTCCCTCACACACTCTCTCACACACACACTCACTCTCTCACTCACATACTCACTCTCTCACTCACACACTCACATTCTCACACACTCACACTCACTCTCCCACACACACACTCCCTCACACACTCACACTCTCTCTCTCTCATACACACACTCACTCCCTCACACACTCACACCCACTCTCTCACACACACACTAACCCTCTCACCCACACACCCACTCACTGTCTCTCACACACTTACACCCACTCTCTCACACACTCACACCCACTCTCTCTCACACTCACACCCACTCTCTCACACACTCACTCTCTCTCCTACACACACTCACTCTCTCTCACACACACACTCACTCACTCCCTAACACACTCATATCCACTCTCTCACACACGCACTCACTCTCTCTCTCACACACATACTCACTCCCTCACACACACACTCACTCTCTGACACACACACTCACTCCCTCACACACTCACACCCACTCTCTCACACTCACACTCAATCTCTCACACACTCACACCCACTCACTCACACCCACTCTCTCTCACACACACTCACACCCACTCTCTCTCACACTCACACCTACTCTCTCTCACATACGTACTCACTCTCTCACACACTCACACTCTCTCTCACACACTCACTCACACACTCACACTCACACCCACTCTCTCACACACTCATACCCACTTTCTCACACACAAACTCACTCCCTCTCACACACAGACACCCACTCTCACACACACTCACTCTCTCCCACACACATACTCACTCCCTCTCACACACACATACCCACTCTCACACACACACACTCACTCTCTCACACACACACTCACTCTCTCACACACACACTCACTCCCTCTCTCACACACACACACACACTCTCTCTCTCACACACACACACACACTCTCTCTCTCACACACACACACTCTCTCACACACATACTCACTCTCTCACACACTCACACTCACTGTCTCTCACTCACACACTCGCACATACTCACTCTCACACACACACTCACTCTCTCCCTCTCTTGCTCTGACACACACACTCTCTCGCTCTCACACACAGACACACACACACTCTTATACACACACATGCACACAGATACACACACACACACACAGACACACACACACACACACACACACTTATACACACACAGACACACACACACACACGCACAAAGACACATGCACACACACACTTATACACACACACAGACACACACATACACACCACACACAGACACTCACAGACACTCACAGACACACACACACACACACACACATTCACACACACACACACACACACAAACATACACTCTCAGCGTCCAGCCCTCTGCGAACCAACTCCAAGCCAAATCCTTTATGAAAGGATACATGGACATGAATTCCACTTTCACTTCACCCCCTTCTTCCCTACAACAGCTACCCCGACCCTGCCAACCCTCCCCCAGGTTGACTGTGTGAACCAATAAGAGTGAACTGCGTTTCCAGGCACAGGGAACCTGAATATGATCCGGTGGGTAATGTGGCCCCAGAAATAGCAATTAAAAATTCCCCCAGGTTGGGGAGGGCGGTGGGCTGTGTATTTTAATTCCCTACATGCCTCTACTGGGAAGCCAACCTCATAAAAATAGGAGGAAGGACTGGGGCGAGAGAGAGGGAGAGAGAGGGAGTTAGGGAGAGATTCAGACAGACAGCAAGGGGGAAAAAGAGAGAGAGAGAGAGAGAGAGAGAGAAAGACAGACTGACAGACGGTGAGGGAGAGAGACAAAGAGACCGACAGACAGCGAGGGGGAGAGAGAGAGAGAGAGAGAGACCGACAGACAGCGAGGGAGAGAGAGAGAGAAAGACAGCGAGGGAGAGAAATGGTGAGGTTTAGAGAGAGAGAGAGAGAGAGAGAGAGACAGCGCGCGCGAGAGAGAGGGAGAGGGAGGGAGAAAGAGAGAGACAGCAAGGGAGAGAAATGCTGAGGTTCAGAGAGAGACAGCGATCAAGAGGGAGAGGGAGAGATGGCCTTCTTCCTCTGTCACCCAGCCAGGCCTAACCCTTCTCTCTCTCTCTCCCTGTCCACCCAGAAATTCCTCAGACCTCGGTCAGTCAGGAACCTTCCAGAAACCCATGTCATTGTCGCTCTCTATCTCTTTCCACTGACAGACTGCATTTGGCCTGATAACTCAGCAGCGTCCTCTGAGAATCTTGACTTATTTGACAATTTATTGCGTTCATCAGCTTTCAAAGCAGGCACGAGGGTACAGGCCAGAGATATATCACAGACAAGATGGTGAAGCCACAAAATCTTATACATTCAGTGCAGTGGGTAACTGGGAACTCAAACAGGGTGACTGAGGGAGAGAAAAAAACATGTATTCTTCATTCTGACCACAGCCTCAAACAACCCACATCTCCGTCAGGTTTTGGAAGGCTTTTGCATAACTTATGAACACAGAGAAACCGAGAGCATTCTAAAAGGGCGAGGCAGCGTAAATGCAGGGGAGATGTTACCGATGACTGGGGAGTCCAGAACCAGAGGGACAGAGTTTAAAGATATGGGGTGGGCCATTTAGTGATGAGATAAGGAGGAATGTCTTCTTCCAGAGAATGGGGAGCCTGTGGAATTTTGACGCATTCCTTCATTGTCAGAGTGTCAGCACTTGAGGGAGCGTCGTGCTGTCGGAGGGTCAGTGCTGAGGGAGTGCCACACTGTCGGAGGGTCAGTGCTGAGGGAGTGGGCACTGTGGGAGGGTCAGTGCTGAGGGAGCGGGCACTGTGGGAGGGTCAGTGCTGAGGGAGCGGGCACTGTCGGACGGTCAGTGCTGAGGGAGCACCGCACTGTCGGAGGGTCAGTGCTGAGGGAGTGGGCACTGTGGGAGGGTCAGTGCTGAGGGAGCGGGCACTGTCGGAGGGTCAGTGCTGAGGGAACGCCACACTGTTGGAGGGTCAGTGCTGAGGGAGCGCCGCATTGTCGGAGGGTCAGTGCTGAGGGAGTGGGCACTGTCGGAGGGTCAGTGCTGAGGGAGCGCCACACTGTTGGAGGGTCAGTGCTGAGGGAGTGCTACGCTGTCGCAGGGTCAGTGCTGAGGGAGCATCGCACTGTCGGACAGTCAGTGCTGAGAGAGCACCGCGATGTCAGAGGGTCAGTGCTGAGGGAGTGCCGCGATGTCAGAGGGTCAGTGCTGAGGGAGTGGGCACTGTCGGAGGGTCAGTGCTGAGGGAGCGCCACACTGTTGGAGGGTCAGTGCTGAGGGAGTGCTACGCTGTCGCAGGGTCAGTGCTGAGGGAGCATCGCACTGTCGGACAGTCAGTGCTGAGAGAGCACCGCGATGTCAGAGGGTCAGTGCTGAGGGAGTGCCGCGATGTCAGAGGGTCAGTGCTGAGGGAGTGGGCACTGTCGGAGGGTCAGTGCTGAGGGAGCGCTGCACTGTTGGAGGGTCAGCGTTGAGGGAGCGCCGCACTGTCGGAGGGTCAGTGGTGAGGGAGCGGGGCACTGTTGGAGGGTCAGTGCTGAGGGAGCGCCGCACTGTCGGAGGGTCAGTGCTGAGGGAGTGCTACGCTGTCGCAGGGTCAGTGCTGAGGGAGCATCACACTGTCGGACAGTCAGTGCTGAGAGAGCACCGCGATGTCAGAGGGTCAGTGCTGAGGGAGTGGGCACTGTCAGAGGGTCAGTGCTGAGGGAGCGCCACACTGTCAGAGGGTCAGTGCTGAGGAAGTGCCACACTGTCGCAGGGTCATTGCTGAGGGAGCGCCGTGATGTCGGAGGGTCAGTGCTGAGGGAGCGCCATGATGTCGGAGGGTCAGTGCTGAGGGAGTGGGCACTGTCAGAGGGTCAGTGCTGAGGGAGCGGGCACTGTCGGACCGTCTGTGCTGAGGGAGTGGGCACTGTTGGAGAGTCAGTACTGAGGGAAATCCTCACTGTTGGAGGGTCAGTGCTGAGGGAGCGCTGCACTGTTGGAGGGTCAGCGTTGAGGGTGCGCCGCACTGTCGGAGGGTCAGTGGTGAGGGAGCGGGCACTGTCGGAGGGTCAGTGCTGAGTGAGTGCCGCACTATCCGAGGTTCAGTGCTGAGGGAGCGGGCACTGTCGGAGGGTCAGTGCTGAGGGAGCGCCGCACTGTCGGAGGTTCAGTGCTGAGGGGGCCCCGCACTGTCGGAGAGTCAGTGCTGAGGGAGCGGGCACTGTCGGAGGGTCAGTGCTGAGGGAGCGCCGCACTGTGGGAGGGTCAGTGCTGAGGGAGCGCCGCACCGTCGGAGGTTCAGTGCTGAGGGAGTGGGCACTGTCGGAGGTTCAGTGCTGAGGGAGTGGGCACTGTCGGAGGGTCAGTGCTGAGGGAGCGGGCACTGTCAGAGTGTCAGTGCTGAGGGAGCGGGCACTGTCAGAGGGTCAGTGCTGAGGTAGTGCCTCACTGTCGGAGGGTCAGTGCTGAGGGAGCGCCGCACTGTGGGAGGGTCAGTGCTGAGGACCGTAAAAGATCTCTCACACATCACTTAGGAGATGAGCAGAGACAATTTCACCCCAGAATCCCTGAGGCTGGTTGGCTGTATTACTCTGTTGAGTAGTGAGGAGCTTTGAGGTGATGTGAAAGGCAGTGGAACAATGCAATACCTTATTTCTCCTGAATTGCCAATTGGATTTATGACAGAGATTCTCACATTGATCAATATTTGGGGGGTTATCACTGACCAGAAACTCAACTGGACTAATCACATAAACAGTGACTCCAAGAGCAGGTCAGAGGCTGGGAATCCTGCAGCGAGTAACTCCCCTCCCGACTCCCCCCAAAGCCTGTCCCACCATCGACAAGGTACAAGTCAGGAGGGGGATGGAATACTCCCCACTTGCCCCTGGATGGGGGCAGCCCCGACAACACTCAAGAAGCTCGACACCATCCAGGACAGAGCAGCCCCCGCTCGATTGGCCCCACATCCACAAACATCCCACTCCCTCCCCCCACCGACGCTCAGTCGCAGCAGTGTGTACCATCTACAAGATGCTCTGCAGAGATTCACCAAAGATCCTCAGGCAGCACCTTCCAAACCCACGACCCACTTCCATCCAGAAGGACAAGGGGCAGCAGGTACATGGGAACACCAGCCCCCTGCAAGTTCCCCTCCCCTCCCCATCCTGACTTGGGAATATATCGCCGTTCCTTCAGTGTCACTGGATCAGAATCCTGGAATTCCCTCCCTAAAAGCTTTGTGAGTCAACACAGTGGGTGAACTGCAGCGGTTCAAGAAGGCAGGTCAACCCCACCTTCTGAGGGGCAACTAGGGATGGGGCATTAAATACTGGGCCCCAGCATTCTCATGCCACACAAACATAGGAAATGAAGGAGTAGGCCACTCGGTCCTTCGAAACTGCTTCACCATTCAATATAATCAAGGCAGATCGTCCAGCTTAGTCCTTGATCCCACTTTCTCCCCCATTCTCCTTTAGCCTTGAAAGCTGTATCTAACTCCTTTAAAGAAACACCATGATAGAATGAGTAAAGTTGCAGAACTACTCAGAACACTTTGCACTGGTGTTGTCTCTCAAGTGATAGCATCTTGCTCATCACTGCCGAGCCCTTGACACAAAACATAAAGCCCTGAGACATGTCCAACATTGACTGTGTCTGGGAGGACTCTCATGACCAAGTGTGAAGATGAAGCACATACTTAAGAGGAGGCGATGGCCTAGTGGTATTGTCACTGCACTGTTATTCCAGAGACCCAGATAATGTTTCTGGGACCTGGAGTCAAATCCCGCCATTGGCAGATGGAGGAATTTGAATTCATTAGAAGTCTGGAGTTACAATCATAAAATCCCTACAGCAGGCCTAATGGAGTCCCTCCTGAAAATCGTCCAACCCTGCAATTCCCATTGGTGACTCCATCTAGCCTGGACACTGTGGGCACAACTTCCAACTGACCCACACATCTCTAGCCTGTGGGAGGGAGCCCACACAGACACGAGGAGAATGTGCGAACTCCACACAGTCACCAGAGGTGGGAATTGAACCAGGGTCCCTGGTACTACGAGGCAGCAGTGACGGCCCCTGAGCCACTCACAGCAGCTATAATTCCATTGTTGATTGTTGGAAAAACCTATTGGATTCACTCAGGGCCTTTTGGGATGGAAACTGTCATCCTTACTGACCAGGCCTACCTGTGGCTCCAGACCCACAACCATATGGTCGAGTCTGGACAATTAGGGATCGGCTAGCCAGCGACGCCCTCACATCGTGATTATGAAAAGAAAGCCCGTTTGCACAGATATACCGTCCTTCTTTATCCAAAAACCGATTTGAGGCCTTTAGATTTTGCAGTGCACTCCTCTGTCAACTCCCGCTGCTTCTCATTTGGGACTAAGGGGCAAATCCTTGAAGTACTGGCCACGCAGGAAAGGAAGGGTGCTGATTGGCTGTAGGCTCCCCAAGATCCCCCACTCATTCAAAAAAACTAAACAATGTTGAGCCTCACACCACCCCAAGCGCTGAGCCATGGCACATGTCAATTTCAGGCACTGTGCAACAGTAGGTTCAAAGGTCGTCCATCCCAGCCATACTAAGCTTGACCCAGCCCCAGTCTGGTTGCCACCAGAAACAGGCCAGGCCATTCAGCCCATCGAATCTGCTCTGCCATTCATTGAGGTCATGGCTGATCTGATCACCCTCGATTCCACTCTCCCTGACTCGTCGAAAACCTGTCTGTCTCAATCTCAAACATTCCCAGTGACCCACCCTCCGCAGCCCAGAATTCCACAGATTCGCTCCACTCTGAGAGAAAGAACTGCTCCTCGTCTCCGTCTGAAATGTGCGAATCCTGATTTTGGGATCACACCCTCTAGCCCGAGGCTCTCCCAACCAGGGAAAGAGCCCTTTCAAGTCCCCTGAGAATCTCATGCCTTTCCAGAATGTTGCCATTTCCAGTACCAGTAGAAAAATAATCACAGGATCAGATGGACTATGGTAAAAAAATACGGCCCAGCAGGACGCCATTCGGCCCATCAATCATACAGCAGGACCTTTTGGTGTGACCTGTCCATGCTGACCATTGGGCGGGTATTTGGATAGAAATAGGGTGCAGGGATGTGGAGAGAAAAGGAAGGAAATCAGGCCGTAAGGAACAGAGTGCGTGTCATAGCTGCCATGGAAACAGACCTCTCAGTCCAACCAGTCCATGCTGACCACGCTCCTAAACTAAACTAGCCCCACCTGCCTGTTCCTGGCCCATAACCCTCCAAACCTTTCCCGTTCATGTACTGAGCCAAATGTCTTTCAAATGTTGTAACTGAACCCACATCCACCACTTCCTCTGGCAGTTCGTTCCACATGCCAACCACTCGCCACATGTAAAACCATTGCCCTTCATGTCCTTTTGTAAGTCTCCTCTCAGCTTAACAGTACTCACTCACCTACCCAAGGGGAGAGAACATTAACTTTCTCCTTATCTACAGCCCTCATTATTGTGCAAATGTCCATAACATTATCCCTATACATACTGTGATAATGGGAACTGCAGATGCTGGAGAATCCAAGATGATGATGAAGGGTCTAGGCCCGAAACGTCAGCTTTTGTGCTCCTGAGATGCTGCTGGGCCTGCTGTGTTCATCCAGCCTCACATTTCATTACCCTACACATACTGTGCTCAGTTTCTTTTTCTTCTCATTCATGAGATGTGGGTGTTGCTGGCAGAGTCCGGCATTTCTTGCCCAGTCCCTAGATTCCCTCCTTGAGAAGGTGGGGGTGAGCTGCCTTCTTGAACTGCTGCAGTTCATATGCTTTGGTTTGACCCACAACGTCCCTGAGGGAGTAGTTTCCAGGATTTTGACCCAGCAACACTGAAGGAACGGCGATATATTCCCAAGTCAGGATGGGGTGTGGAGGGGAACGTGCAGCAGCCTGGTGTTGCCATGTATCTGCTGCCCCTGTCCTTCTAGATGGAAGAGGTCATGGGCCTGAGGATCTTTAGTGAATTTCTGCAGCGCATTTTGTAGATAGTCCCAGCCTATCCAGCCTCTCCTTATAACCCGTTCCCTGTAACATGATTAGATTAGGTTCCCTACAATGTAGAAACAGACCCTTCAGCCCAACAAGTCCACACTGCCCCTGCTACGTCCTGGTACATCTTTTCTGAACCCTCTTCAGTTTAATAATGTTCTTCCGATAACTTGGAAACCGGAAATGGACACAGTATTGCAGAACGATGTCCTGTAACAACGTCAGCATGAAATCCTAACTCCGTTACTCGAAGACCTGAGCAATGAACAGAGGCGTACTAAATGTCTCTTAAACACCCTGTCTACCTGCGATGCAACTTTCAAACAATTATGGACCTGAACCCCGAGTTCTCTCTGTTCAACAACATCACCCAGGGCCCGACCATTAATTGTACAGCTGCTCCCCTTATTTGTATGAGCAACATGGAAAACATTGCGTTATCCAAATTAAACTCCTGTGCCAGAAACTTTTCAACAACAGTTCAATTGATCCTCAAGCATCATGTCTGCACTTTCCAGTACAACACTGTAAACATTCCCCTTTCCAGGGTTTCTCTAATCTCTCCCCAACTTTTCGAGTAGCGCCACACTGTCAGACGGTCAGCGCTGAGGGAGCGGGCACTGTCGAAGTGTCAGTGCTAAGGGAGCGGGCACTGTCAGAGGGTCAGTGCTGAGGGAGCGCCACACTGTCAGAGGGTCAGCGCTGAGGGAGCTCCACACTGTCGGAGGGTCAGCGCAGAGGGAGCGGGCACTGTCAGAGGGTCAGCGCTGAGGGAGCTCCACACTGTCAGAGGGTCAGAGCAGAGGGAGCGGGCACTGTTGGATGGTCAGTGCTAAGGGAGCGCTGCACTGTCGGAGGGTCAGTGCTGAGGGAGCAGACACTGTCGGAGGTTCAGTGCTGAGGGAGCGCCGCACTGTCGGAGGGTCAGTGCTCAGGGAGTGGGCACTGTCACAGGGTCAGTACTGAGGGAGCGCCGCACTGTCGGAGTGTCAGTGCTGAGGGAGCGCTGCACTGTTGGACGGTCAGTGCTGAGGGAGCGGGCACTGTCAGAGGGTCAGTGCTGAGGGAGCAGGCACTGTCGGAGGGTCAGTGCTGAGGGAGCGGGCGCTGTCTGAGGGTCAGTGCTGAGGGAGCGGGCGCTGTCAGAGGGTCAGTGCTGAGGGAGCGCCGCACTGTCGGAGGGTCAGTGCTCAGGGAGTGGGCACTGTCACAGGGTCAGTACTGAGGGAGCGCCGCACTGTCGGAGTGTCAGTGCTGAGGGAGCGCTGCACTGTTGGACGGTCAGTGCTGAGGGAGCGGGCACTGTCAGAGGGTCAGTGCTGAGGGAGCAGGCACTGTCGGAGGGTCAGTGCTGAGGGAGCGGGCGCTGTCTGAGGGTCAGTGCTGAGGGAGCGGGCGCTGTCAGAGGGTCAGTGCTGAGGGAGGACCGCACTGTCGGAGGGTCAGTGCTAAGGGAGTGCCACACTGTCGGAGGGTCAGTGCTGAGGGAGCGGGTGCTGTCGGAGGGTCAGTGCTGAGGGACCGCCGCACTGTCGGAGGGTCAGTGCTGAGGGATCAGGCGCTGTCGGAGGGTCAGTGCTGAAGGAGCGGGCGGTGTCGGAGGGTCAGTGCTGAGGGAGCACCGCACTGTTGGAGGGTCAGTGCTGAGGGAGCGGGCACTGTTGGAGGGTCAGTGCTGAGGGAGCGCCGCACTGTCGGAGAGTCAGTGCTGAGGGTGCAGGCACTGTCGGAGGGTCAGCGCTGAGGGAGCGGGCAATGTCGGAGGGTCAGTGCTGAGGGAGCGGGCGCTGTCAGAGGGTCAGTGCTGAGGGAGCGGGCAATGTCGGAGGGTCAGTGCTGAGGGAGTGGGCACTGTCGGAGGGTCAGTGCTGAGGGAGCGGGCACTGTCGGAGGGTCAGTGCTGAGGGAGCGGGCACTGTCGGAGGGTCAGTGCTGAGGGAGCGGGCAATGTTGGAGGGTCAGTGCTGAGGGAGCGGGCACTATCGGAGGGTCAGTGCTGAGGGAGCGGGCACTGTCGGAGGGTCAGTGCTGAGGGAGCGGGCAATGTTGGAGGGTCAGTGCTGAAGGAGTGGGCACTGTCGGAGGGTCAGTGCTGAGGGAGCGGGCACTGTCGGAGGGTCAGTGCTGAGTGAGCGGGCAATGTCGGAGGGTCAGTGCTGAGGGAGTGGGCACTGTCGGAGGGTCAGTGCTGAGGGAGTGGGCACTGTCGGAGGGTCAGTGCTGAGGGAGCGGGCACTATCGGAGGGTCAGTGCTGAGGGAACGGGCACTATCGGAGAGTCAGTGCTGAGGGAGTGGGCACTGTTGGAGGGTCAGTGCTGAGGGAGCGGGCAATGTCGGAGGGTCAGTGCTGAGGGAGTGGGCACTGTCGGAGGGTCAGTGCTGAGGGAGCGGGCACTGTCGGAGGGTCAGTGCTGAGGGAGCGGGCACTGTCGGAGGGTCAGTGCTGAGGGAGTGGGCACTGTCAGAGGGTCAATACTGAGGGAGCGGGCACTGTCGGAGGGTCAGCACTGAGGGAGTGGGCACTGTGGGAGGGTCAGTGCTGAGGGAGTGGGCACCGTCGGAGGGACAGTACTGAGGGAGCGGGCACTATCGGAGAGTCAGTGCTGAGGGAGTGGGCACTGTTGGAGGGTCACTGCTGAGGGAGTGGGCACTGTCAGAGGGTCAATACTGAGGGAGCGGGCACTGTCGGAGGGTCAGCACTGAGGGAGTGGGCACTGTCGGAGGGTCAGTGCTGAGGGAGCAGGCACTGTCGGAGAGTCAGTGCTGAGGGAGCGGGCACTGTCGGAGGGTCAGTGCTGAGGGAGCGGGCACTGTCGGAGAGTCAGTGCTGAGGGAGCGGGCACTGTCGGAGAGTCAGTGCTGAGGGAGCGCCACGCTGTCGGAGGGTCAGTGCTGAGGGAATGGGCACTGTCGGAGGGTCAGTGCTGAGGGAGTGGGCACTGTCGGAGGGTCAGTGCTGAGGGAGCGGGCACTGTCGGAGAGTCAGTGCTGAGGGAGTGGGCACTGTCGGAGAGTCAGTGCTGAGGGAGTGGGCACTGTCGCAGGGTCAGTGCTGAGGGAGTGGGCACTGTCGGAGGGTCAGTGCTGAGGGAGTGGGCACTGTCGGAGAGTCAGTGCTGAGGGAGCGGGCACTGTTGGAGGGTCAGTGCTGAGGGTGTGGGCACTGTCGGAGAGTCAGTGCTGAGGGAGTGGGCACTGTCGGAGAGTCAGTGCTGAGGGAGCGGGCACTGTCGGAGAGTCAGTGCTGAGGGAGCGGGCACTGTCGGAGGGTCAGTGCTGAGGGAGCGCCGCAGAATGAGACATCCCAGTTCTTTTCCTTGATGAATACACCACTCCTTTGTCATGTGGACCCGAGGAGTTGGAAGACACATTATGGAAATGTAGCCGGGATTGGTTGGCGGAAGTCGGGAGAGGGGTGGCGAGGATAGAATAGGGAGGGGTTGGGGGGAGGGGGATGGTGGTTAACTCCACTGACTCATTGTACCTACCAACACGTGAGGAAGATGGGCCGCGGCTGAGCGCGCCATCGCACTGTGCGCAAAATGGCTGCCTGGCGACCGAGAGGCGACTGGCGAACCGAGCGCGCGGGAACCGCGCTGCAGCGGGGTTGGGAAGCTGGCAGGCACTGGCAAAGATGTACGATGCCCCCCCAACCCCTCCCACCGCCCTTCCGCGCCCCGTCACGCCTCATTGTTGCCCGTTGTCGCAGAGCCACGGTACCTTGTGATTGATCGATCAACCGACCTCTCGTTTTCTCTCTCTCTCTCCGCAGCTTCCCTCCATCCCATCTCAGTAGCCGCGGCTCCCCGTGGCAACAATGGACACCATTCGATTCCCTCCACGTTCTCCATCGGGACGTCTCTCTCCCTCTCTCTCTCCGTGTCTGTCTCCTTCACGCTCTCTCTCTCTCTCTCGCTGTGTGAACAGGGAGCCTGGGCATGTGGGAGCTGCCTGGCATCTGTTTGAGGTTGGCGATGGTCGAGACGGTGTTGGGGGTTGGGGTCGGCACCTGGGTAGTTGGTGTCTTCAGGCGGGTAACATAGAGAACGAGGGAGAGGGAGGAGGGCAGGCTCAGCTTTTCACGTAGGGGCAGCTCGAGCGAAGGCAGGGTGGGGACGGAGAGAGTGTGGGAGCGACACAACAGGATCGGAACATAATTCCAGACGAGGAAGCGAGAGAGAGGGAGAGAGGGAGGGAGGGAGGAGGAAAAAAAATCAGAGTCCTGCGTGCTACGGGTTCATCCGAGGTCAGGAATACTCAGATGTGCGTTTGACGTCCCCTCCCACACGCTGCAAACTGCTTCTCAGTTTGATCTGTACCACCCTCATCCTGCCTCAGAATCTCAGTGACGTTACACACCACACTGCGCAGGAATATGACCAGCCTGACATACACACACAAGCACAAGGTGTCTGAAAGATCAGCCCCCACCCAGGTCTTTGGCGCCGCCAACCCCCAAGGCTCCTGCAACTAATAGGTTCCTCCTCTTTCTCCCAGATACCCCCATTTTTCTGAAGTTCCATCTGAATCGGCTCCCAGTTCCATTACAGCCAGAGAGTCCCCACATCACAAGAACAACTCACAGCCTCAAAACACAAAATTCATCAGCACTGACCCTCCGACAGTGCCCGCTCCCTCAGCACTGACCCTCCGACAGGGCCCGCTCCCTCAGCACTGACCCTCTGACAGTGCCCGCTCCCTCAGCACTGACCCTCCGACAGGGCCCGCTCCCTCAGCACTGGCCCTCCGACAGTGCCCACTCCCTCAGCACTGACCCTCCGACAGTGACCGCTCACTCAGCACTGACCCTCTGACAGTGCCCACTCCCTCAGCACTGACCCTCCGACAGTGCCCACTCCCTCAGCGCTGACCCTCTGACAGTGCCCACTCCCTCAGCGCTGACCCTCTGACAGTGCCCACTCCCTCAGCACTGACCCTCCGACAGTGCCCGCTCCCTCAGCACTGACCCTCCGACAGTGCCCGCTCCCTCAGCACTGACCCTCCGACAGTGCCCGCTCCCTCAGCACTGACCCTCCGACAGTGCGGCACTCCCCCAGCACTGACCCTCCGACAGTGCGGCACTCCCCCAGCACTGACCCTCCGACAGTGCCCGCTCCCTCAGCACTGACCCTCCAACAGGGCAGCACTCCCTCAGCACTGACCCTCCGACAGTGCCCGCTCCCTCAGCACTGACCCTCCGACAGTGCCCGCTCCCTCAGCACTGACCCTCCGACAGTGCCCGCTCCCTCAGCACTGACCCTCCGACAGTGCGGCGCTCCCTCAGCACTGACCCTCCGACAGTGCCCGCTCCCTCAGCACTGACCCTCCGACAGTGCCCACTCCCTCAGCACTGACCCTCCGACAGTGCCCACTCCCTCAGCACTGACCCTCCG
Source organism: Stegostoma tigrinum (assembly GCF_030684315.1). NCBI lineage: Eukaryota > Metazoa > Chordata > Chondrichthyes > Orectolobiformes > Stegostomatidae > Stegostoma > Stegostoma tigrinum. The sequence continues at coordinate 5,805,244 of NC_081394.1, read as the reverse complement.
ACAGTGCCCGCTCCCTCAGCACTGACCCTCCGACAGTGCCCGCTCCCTCAGCACTGACCCTCCGACAGTGCCCGCTCCCTCAGCACTGACCCTCCGACAGTGCGGCACTCCCCCAGCACTGACCCTCCGACAGTGCCCGCTCCCTCAGCACTGACCCTCCAACAGGGCAGCACTCCCTCAGCACTGACCCTCCGACAGTGCGGCGCTCCCTCAGCACTGATTCTCCGACAGTGCCCACTCCCTCAGCACTGATTCTCCGACAGCGCGGCGCTCTCTCAGCACTGACCCTCCAACAGTGCCCATTCCCTCAGCACTGACACCCCGATAGTGCAGCGCTCCCTGAGCACTGACCCTCCGACAGTGCGGCACTCCCTGAGCACTGACCCTCCGATAGTGCGCCTCTCCCTCAGCACTGACCCTCCAACAGTGCGGCGCTCCCTCAGCACTGACCCTCCGACAGTGCGGCGCTCCCTCAGCACTGACCCTCCGACAGTGCGGCGCTCCCTCAGCACTGACCCTCTGACAGAGCCCACTCCCTCAGCACTGACCCTCCGACAGTGCCCACTCCCTCAGCACTGACCCTCCGACAGTGCGACGCTCCCTCAGCGCTGACCCTCCAACAGTGTGGCGCTCCCTCAGCACTGACCCTCCAACAGTGCCCACTCCCTCAGCATTGACCCTCCGACAGTGCCCACTCCCTCAGCATTGACCCTCCGACAGCGCGGCGCTCTCTCAGCACTGACCCTCCAACAGTGCCCACTCCCTCAGCACTGACCCTCCGACAGTGCGGCGCTCCCTCAGCACTGACCCTCTGACAGAGCCCACTCCCTCAGCACTGACCCTCCGACAGTGCCCACTCCCTCAGCACTGACCCTCCGACAGTGCGGCGCTCCCTCAGCGCTGACCCTCCAACAGTGTGGCGCTCCCTCAGCACTGACCCTCCAACAGTGCCCACTCCCTCAGCATTGACCCTCCGACAGTGCCCACTCCCTCAGCATTGACCCTCCGACAGCGCGGCGCTCTCTCAGCACTGACCCTCCAACAGTGCCCATTCCCTCAGCACTGACACCCCGACAGTGCGGCGCTCCCTGAGCACTGACCCTCCGATAGTGCGCCTCTCCCTCAGCACTGACCCTCCAACAGTGCGGCGCTCCCTCAGCACTGACCCTCCGACAGTGCGGCGCTCCCTCAGCACTGACCCTCTGACAGTGCCCACTCCCTCAGCACTGACCCTCCGACAGTGCCCACTCCCTCAGCACTGACCCTCCGACAGTGCGGCGCTCCCTCAGCGCTGACCCTCCAACAGTGTGGCGCTCCCTCAGCACTGACCCTCCAACAGTGCCCATTCCCTCAGCATTGACCCTCCGACAGTGCCCACTCCCTCAGCACTGACCCTCCGACAGCGCGGCGCTCTCTCAGCACTGACCCTCCAACAGTGCCCACTTCCTCAGCACTGACCCTCCGACAGTGCGGCACTCCCTCAGCACTGACATCCCGACAGTGCGGCACTCCCTCAGCACTGACCCTCCGACAGTGCCCACTCCCTCAGCACTGACCCTCCGACAGTGCGGCACTCCCTCAGCACTGACACCCGACAGTGCGGCGCTCCCTCAGCACTGACACCCCGACAGTGCGGCACTCCCTCAGCACTGACCCTCCGACAGTGCCCTCTCCCTCAGCACTGACCCTCCGACAGTGCGGCACTCCCTCAGCACTGACACCCCGACAGTGCGGCACTCCCTCAGCACTGACACCCCGACAGTGCCCACTCCCTCAGCACTGACCCTCCGACAGTGCTCGCTCCCTCAGCACTGACCCTCTGACAGTGCCCGCTCTCTCAGCACTGACCCTCCGACAGTGCCCACTCCCTCAGCATTGACACTCCGACAGCGCGGCGCTCTCTCAGCACTGACCCTCCAACAGTGCCCACTTCCTCAGCACTGACCCTCCGACAGTGCGGCACTCCCTCAGCACTGACACCCCGACAGTGTGGCGCTCCCTCAGCACTGACCCTCCGACAGTGCCCACTCCCTCAGCACTGACCCTCTGACAGTGCCCACTCCCTCAGCACTGACCCTCCGACAGTGCGGCACTCCGTCAGCACTGACACCCCAACAGTGTGGCGCTCCCTCAGCACTGACCCTCCGACAGTGCCCACTCCCTCAGCACTGACCCTCTGACAGTGCCCACTCCCTCAGCACTGACCCTCCGACAGTGCGGCACTCCGTCAGCACTGACACCCCAACAGTGCTGCGCTCCCTCAGCACTGACCCTCTGACAGTGCTGCGCTCCCTCAGCACTGACCCTCTGACAGTGCAGCGCTCCCTCAGCACTGACCCTCTGACAGTGCAGCGCTCCCTCAGCACTGACCCTCCGACAGTGCGGCGCTCCCTCAGCACTGACCCTCTGATAGTGCGGCGCTCCCTCAGCACTGACCCTCCAACAGTGCACGCTCCCTCAGCACTGACCCTCCGACAGTGCCCACTCCCTCAGCACTGACCCTCCGACAGTGCCCACTCCCTCAGCACTGACCCTCTGACAGTGCGCCTCTCCCTCAGCACTAACCCTCCCACAGTGCCCACTCCCTCAGCATTGACCCTCCGACAGCGCGGCGCTCTCTCAGCACTGACCCTCCAACAGTGCCCACTTCCTCAGCACTGACCCTCCGACAGTGCGGCACTCCCTCAGCACTGACACCCCGACAGTGCCTGCTGCCTCAGCACTGACCCTCCGACAGTGCGGCACTCCCTCAGCACTGACCCTCCGACAGTGCCTGCTGCCTCAGCACTGACCCTCTGGTCTGTTCCCCATTCTCTCCAACCTGTGATGATCCAGTGACCTGTTACTCCTGCCCCTGCAGACGGTGAGTCGATCAAAAGTGTAGTGTCCAGTTGGGGGCGTGGGTGGAAGAGCAGGGTGGAGTCTGCAAACAAACACAGAATTTGCTGGAAAAATGCTCAGCAGGTCTGGAGCATCAGTGGAGAGAAATCTGGTTATGTTTTGGGTCAAGTGCCCCTCTTTTATAACTCTTCAGATCTGTTGAGGATTACCATCAGCCTCTGTTTTTCTTTCTGATCTCCAACATCTGTAATTCTTTCTTTCATTTGAAGTTTACTGTAATTATCTGAAGATAATTGGCAGCGTCTGGGCAAAGAGGTGTTTTAATTGCAAGGAATGCCCAGTAACAGGGCCCAGTAACCTGTTAAAACCATAAAGTCTCTCCAATGAGGAAGCAGGCCATTCGACCCCTCGAGTCCACACTGACCCTCTGAAGACCATGCCACCCAGAGCCACTCCCACCACCCAATCTCTCTAACCCTGCCTTTTCCGGGGTTAACCCACCTAGCGTGCTAATCTCTGGACACTACAGGGTAATTTAGCATGACCAATCTACCCTAGCCTGCACATCATCATAGAATCCCTGTGCTGTCGAAACAGGTCATTCGGCCCAGCAAGTCCACACCGACCCTTGAAACATCCCACCCAGACCCGTCCCCCATATAGCCCACCTAAGCTACACATCCCTGAACACTATGGGACAATTTAGCACAGCCAATCCACTTACCCTGCACACCTTTGGACTGTGAGAGAAACCGGAGCAAACCCACGCAGACACGGGGAAAGTGTGCAAACTCCACACAGACAGTCGCCCAAGGGTGGGATCGAACCCGGGTCCCTGACGCTGTGAGGCACCAGTGCTAACCGCTGAGCCAACGTGCCTCCCTTTTGCTGTTCCTCAAACATTCCACGGTAATGAATGACATCTGAAATCCGTCACCCCACTCCCGAACACCCAGCAGCGCGCGCCCCCCCCACCCCCCACCCCCCACAACCACCAAACCACCACACAAACGTACATTCCGATAATTAAGAGATAGTCGGAACTGTAGATGCTGGAGTATCTGAGATTCAGATCAGAGGAGCAGGAAGGCTGACGTTTTGGGCCTAGACCCTTCTTCGAAAATTAATGCCAGCTCTAGCACGCTTTCGGGTGTAACCAAGCCGGCACTCGATGGAATTCCTTGTGGGATCAAGGCCAAGACTGTCAGAATATTGGCATCACATCCAGGCTGTGCCAATCTCACTCACCAGGTACCGGTGCCCTGCAAACACAGATCCCGCCTGAGTCCAAATCGGGTTCCAGAAACTTGCCCCACACTCTGCCTTAGCCCCCGCCCCCCCCCAAAAGCTCGCATCTCTTGGCCTCCTTTGGCTGATGCCTATGCCCACACTAACTTGCATTTCTCTAGCGCTGGCTGCCGTCGCACGGCTCGCTCCTCAGCTGACGAAGCATGCGCTCTGGGAGGTTGGTCGCCGTCGTAACTCTGGCACAGCCAACTGATGCACAGCAAGATCCCACGCTCGGCAGTGTGAGACGGAGCCGTGTTCATCTGTTCCCCTTCAGACACAGGGCCCCCCCCCCGACAGTCTGCTTGGAGGGTGGGTCAGCCTCGAGGGGATGAATGGCCTCGGCCTGCTGTTTCAGTGTCACAGCCTCGAGGAAGGGGGATGAATGGCCTCCTGTTCCTGTGCACTAGGCTGGAGGAGCAGGGGCTGAATGGCCTCCTCCTATTCCAGTATAACAGACTCAAGGAGTGGGCTGAATGGCCTCTGTTCCTGTGTAATAGGTTCGAGGGTGAGATGGGGGCTCTAAATGCCCTCCTGCTTCTGTTTAACAGGTTCAGGGAGGGGGCTGAATGGCCTCCTGTCCCTGTGTAACATCTTAACGAGGGGGGTTTCTAAATGCCCTCTTGTTCCTGTAGAGCAGGCTCGAGAAGAGGGATGAATGCCCTCCTCCTACTCCTGTGGAACAGGCTCAAAGAGGGTGTTGGGGTGGGGCATTGGGGTGGGTTTGAACAACCCACATGCATTTTAGCGCTCCCTTCCTCCCTCCCTTACAGCTGTTTTTCCAGCTCAGACTGTGGTGAAACAGTGAACGTTCGTGTGACCCAGCACCCAGTCTCCCTTCAGAGTCTGCCTGACAGACAGATCGCTCCTGAATGTGAACTTCAATTGGAGCAGACAGCGAGAGAGAGAGAGAGAGAGAGAGAGAGAGCGGAATGAAAACAGATGACATGGGCTATTCCCCACACCTCAGCCCGCTACACCAAGAACCCACAGCCCCCCACCCCCTACCCACTCACTGCCTGCCCGGGGGATTGCTATCGAGGGGTGGGGTGTGTGCGTGAATATTAACCCTGTCAGTACCACTCTGCCTGTGGTGCTCCTGTTGCAAATTACAAACAGGATTATGCTGAGCAGATTTGCCCGTGGTGGAGGCGGGGGGAGGCAGTGGAAAGGAACAGGGGCTCGCTCAGAACCGTACAAACGCTCAGACTGCAACCTCACCCTCCGTTAACCCCACCCCCCTCACCCTCAACCTTCCCCCTCTCATCCCCTCACCCTCCAATTCAAACCCATTTCCCTCAATCCCCTAACCACCCCCTCCATTAGAGCCCATCGCTCCACACTCCTCTCAGTAAACCACATTTATCCTCAAGATGCAATTGAATACTCTTTGCATAACTTTTAATCGTAGGATCCATGAGTCCATTCAGCCCAAGCCTATCAGCTTGGAGTACAGGTTCACAGTTCCTTAAAAGCGAAAGCATTTGGTATGCCTGCCTTTATTGGTCAGTGCATTGAGTATAGGAGTTGAGAGGTCATGTTCTGGCTGTACATTCTGGACATTGGTTACTGGAAAACTGTTCATTTCAGCTCTCCCTCCTATAGGAAGGATGTCATGATACTGAAAGGGTTCAGAAAAGATTTACAAGGATGTTCACAGAAACAATAAGAACTGCTGATGCTGGAGTCAGTCTAACACAGTGTGGAGCTGGAGGAACACAGCAGGCCAGGCAGCTTCAGGGGAGCAGGAAAGCTGACGTTTCGGGCCGGGAGCCTTCTTCAGAAATGGGGAGACGGAAGGGAGCTGGGGAATAAATAGAAGGAGGAGGGGTGGGGCTGGGGAAGGTGGGTGGGACAAATGATAGGTGAGCACAGGCAGGGAGTGGTGGGAAGGGCGAATAGAAGGGAGAGAAGATGAACAGGGTGTTTCAGGTCAAGGGGAGGGTGGGTCTGGGGGTAGGGAGCTGGGCTGGTGATAGGTGAGTGCAGGTAAGTGGCGGGAGGATTGACCAGTGAGGTGAGAGAGGCAGATAGGTGGGAGGGGTCAGGCCAAGGAGGCAGGGATGAGAGGGAGGATTGGACATGGGATGAGGCTTGGGGTGGGGAGATTTTGAAGCTTGTAAAGTCCTACGGTTTTGGAGAAGATTTGTAGCTTGGGATGTGGGTGTTGAGGTTGGTTGGCTCGCCGAGCTGGTTAGTTGTTCTGCAGACGTTTCGTTACCGTGCTCAGTAACATCCTCAGCGCAGCCTCTGATGAAACATCGGTGTGTTTTCCTGCCTGGCTTTTAAACGCTGGGGTCCGTTGCGACGGATTGCCTCACCTCCGGGTTTCCTCCGCAGTGGAATGTTTATAGGATCGAGTTCAATGTGTTTGTTAATGCTTCGTTGAGTGCCATGCCTCCAGGAATTCTCGCGCTTGTCTCTGCCTAGCCTGTCCCAGGATCTTGGTGTCGTTCCAGTCAAGTCCACATTGAGACCACTGGGTTGTAGGTTTCTGAGGCTGAATATGAGGTGCTGCTCCTCCAGTTTCCAGGTGGTGTCATTGTGGCACTGGAGGAGACCGAGGATGGACATTTCGCCCAGGGAGTGGTGGGGGGAGTTAAAATGGTTGGCGACCTGTCATTTGTCGCGAACAGAGCTCAGATGCTCTACAGAACGGTCTCCAAGTCTCCGCCTGGTCTCACCGATGTAGAGGAGGCCAGAATGTCGCTGGGCTTGGAGGGTTTGAGCTATGGGGAGAGGCTGAAAAAGCTGGGGCTATTTTACCCGGAGCGTTGAAGACTGAGGGGGTGACCGCATAGAGGTTTATAAAATCATGAGGGACGTGGACATGGTAAATAGACAAGGCCCTTTCTCCAGAGTGGGGGAGTCCAAAACTAGAGGGGCATAGGTTAAAGGTGAGAGGGGAAAGATTTAAAAGGGACCTGAGGGACAACTTTTTCACACAGAGGGTGGTGCGTGTATGGAATGAGCTGCCAGAGGAAGTGGTGGGGGCTGGTGCAGTTACAGCATTTAAAAAGGCATCTGGGTGGGGACATGAAAAGGAAGAGTTTAGGGGGATATGGGCCAAAAGCTGGCAAATGGGACAAGATTCATTTGGGATATTGGGTGAGCAGGACAAGTTGGGCCAAAGGACCTGTATCTATTCTGTACAGCTCTAGGTCTCTATGACATAAGAACATGCAAAGACACATTTAGCGCCCCCCCCCCCCCCCGCACCTTAGCCTGTTACATGGGAACAAGAGGAGGCCATTCAGCCCCCTTTAGGTATTACCGCTCACATCTCTCATTTCAATGTTGTTTTTTTGCCAAGTTCAACCTTGTCCGAACTGATCAGATCAATGTGGCGATGGAGACAAAGATAAAATCTCTCAGGACAGGGGCAAGGCTTGCATCCTAGGTTTCAGTGAGTATTTTCAAATCGGTGAGTTCCTCCGACTGCAATGACTTCTGGTCAAGTTGGCAGGGTTCAAGCATGGGTTAAGTCAGAAGGGGATGCCACTTCAGTCAGGGGGCACTATGTAATACAGCATTGGTTGATGCATTGACGAGTGACTGGCACAGATAAAACGTGTGAGAGGAGGAGAGGCATCTCAGAGCAGAAGGTCTGAAAGTGTGGGAACAGAATTCTTTTACTCATTGACATCGCTGGCTGGGCCCAGCATTTATTGCCTCCATCCCTAGTTGCGCCCTCACCCCCTTGAGAAGGTGGGGGTGAGCTGCCTTCTTGAGACGCTGCAGTCCCCATGTGCTGTGGGTTGACCCACAATATCCTGAAGGAGGGAATTCCAGGATTTTGACCCAGCGATGGCCAAGGAATGCCAATGTATTTCCAAGTCAGGATGGGGAGTGGAGGGGAACTTGCAGTGGACTGGTGTTGCCATGTATCTGCTGCCCCCTGTCCTTCTAGATGGAGGTGGTCGTGGGTTTGGAAGGTGCTGTCAAAAATGTCAAGCGACATTTAGGAAGAGGCGGATGAAAGGTACAATCTACAATCAATTGCTGGAGGTTTTCATTTAGGAAACTCTTAAACAGGGAGAGAATGGCCTTGGAAACAGGTTCAAGCAAGGATCTCTCAGCTGATCCCTGGGAATTAGGCATTTGTCTTAATGAGGAAATGTTGTGCAGGTATCCACTGGAATTTCAAAGCATGAGAATGTGTGATACATGCGAGATAACGAGGTATCATAATAGGGTGAATGTTGAAAGGATGCTTCCCTTCATCAGGATTTCTAGAACTGGGAGTCAGGACACAGTTTCAAGATAAGGGACCATTGTTTAAATATAGAGACAAGCAGGAATTTCTTCTCTCAGGAGACTGCATGCTTGGAACAGTCTCCCACAGAAAGCAACAGGAGCTGAGTCATCTATTCAGGACTCGGGATAGGAGGCTTTATGAGTCGAGGTTAATGCAGGTACAGACATGAATGTATCAGCACTGGTGGAGCAGGCCACCTGGGCCAAATGGCTGAGATCAGTTCCTAATCCTAATGGTCGGTTGAGGGAGGAAATTCCAGAACTCAGGGACCCTGGGAAGCTGAAGGCACAGCTCCCAATGGTGGAGAGATAGGAAACGGGGGATGTCAGAGAGAGGGGAATCAGTGGGTGTTAAAGAGAGGGGAATTGGGAGATGTGGACTGATGGGAATTAGGAGATGACAGCGTGATGGGAATTGGGGGATATGGAGTGATGGGAATTGGGGGAGGATGGAGTGATGGGAATTGGGAGATGATGAAGTGATGGGAATTGAGGAATGTTGGAGAGATGGGAATTGGGGAATGTTGGGATTTGGGAGATGTTGGAGAGATGGGAATTGGGAGATGTTGGAGAGATGAGAATTGGGGAATGTTGGAGTAATGGGAATTGGAATTGTATGACCAATGGGAATTGGGAGAATGTTACAGAGAGGGGAATTGGGAAATGTTGGAGCTATGAGAATCAGGGATTGTCAGAGAGAGGGATATGTGTGGATGTTGGAGAGAACAGGATTGGGAGATGTTGGAGAGAGGGGAATTGGGAAATGTGGAGTGATGGGAATCGGGGAATGTTGGAGAGAGGGAAAGCAGGGGATATCACTGCAATGGCAATTGCTAGACGTTGTAGAAGTCGAAATCAGATGGACACAGAGATTTGTAGGAAGCAACAAAGAGTATGCTTCAGACCAGAGAGGCATTGTGACTCATTCAATAAACATAAAAACATTTCTTGGCCCAGTCCAGGTCCATTAGTGGATTAGAGAGTTTGCGGCACTGTGTAAATGCATGCAGAGTCCAGAAAGACAAAGCCAAAAAATCAATCTAATTTAATAAAGGATGTTGTTATGATCGATACAGGTGTAAATTATCAGGAAACTGCAATCCCCTATTTTTAAACAAGTCCATATTCATAACAGATGCTGCTTGAGAGAAACGGCATTCATCGCTATGAAACAATGTTCAAGACTGGGAAAGCTGCTAAAGCAGGAGCTGCCCTTGAGATATCAGTCAGTTGTCTGTACAGCTGAGCACAAGCCCCACAGACACATTATTCACACAGATCTCTGGTTCCCTCATGATACCTGTACAACACCATTTACACTATCTTCACACACTGATCTGTTCAGGAGGCTGAGCTTCCAACAGTGGAGCGCTCCCTCAGCACTGACCCTCCGACAGTGCGGCGCTCCCTCAGCACTGACCCTCCGACAGTGCCCACTCCCTCAGCACTGACCCTCCGACAGTGCCCACTCCCTCAGCACTGACCCTCCGACAGTGCCCACTCCCTCAGTACTGACCCTCTGACAGTGCCCACTCCCTCAGTACTGACCCTCCAACAGTGCCCACTCCCTCAGCACTGACACTCTGACAGTGCCCACTCCCTCAGCACTGACCCTCCGACAGTGCCTACTCCCTCAGCACTGACCCTCTGACAGTGCCCACTCCCTCAGTACTGACCCTCCGACAGTGCCCACTCCCTCAGCACTGACACTCCGACAGTGCCCGCTCCCTCAGCACTGACCCTCCGACAGTGCGGCACTCCCTCAGCACTGACCCTCCGACAGTGCGGCGCTCCCTCAGCACTGACCCTCCGACAGTGCCCAGTCCCTCAGTACTGACCCTCCAACAGTGCCCGCTCCCTCAGCACTGACCCTATAAAGCGCTCATTCCGCATCGGACAGAGGGGTGCTCCTGTCTCACTTGGTGCTGAATTCTGTTGGGGGAGTGGGCGAAGGTGGAGCTGACATCGTGTGGTACAGGGAGGTCAGCATGAAGCAAATCAATGAGAAAATACATGGCCATTCAACAACGTGTCACATCTACCAACCAAATCACAGCCCACTAGGTCATACTGAGCATCTGGTGAGGAAACAGTTAAGCTGTTGGCTGTGGAATCTGTGCAGCCTGACTGAAGGCAGGCAACAGAGACCAGTTTCATCATTCTGATTGTCTTTGACCTAGGCCTGGGCAGAAATTCGATCACGAAGACGTATTGGGTTTGTGTTCTGCCTGAGGAAATCAATTGTGTTTTCACAGTCTAGACATGGAAAATCCATATGTAAATCCTGAGCTCAGGGCCCCTGGCAAGCTCCTGCTATTGGTGGTGGTGGTGGAGGAGAAGGGGGTGACGGTGGAGGAGGGGGCTTGGGGACGGAGGGAGGCAACTGTTATTCCGAGAGACAATGTCAGTCTGATTCTCAAGCCTTAGGCCCCTCATCTTAACCCACAGTGTCTGTGTGTGTATGTGCATGCATCTGTGCGCACTCCAGTATCTGCTTGTGTGTATGAGTCAATGGTTTTGTGGGTATGCCTGTAAGTGTGTCTGTGTGAGTGTCTGTGTGTATCTGTGTGCATGTGCGTGTTAATATGTCTTGTCTGTTTATGTTTGACTGTGTGTGCAACATATTTCTGTGTGCATGTATCTCTGTTCATATTAATATGTGTACACGTCTGTGTGTATGTATGTTTCTGTGTGAGTGTGTGTGTGCCCGTGTCTGTTTATATTAATTTCTGTGTGTTAATGTTTGCAAGTGTTAATGATTGTGTATATAAATATGCATGTGTATGTGAATCTGTGAGTGTGTGTATATGTGTGTGTGTATGTATATGTGTGTGTTTCTTTGTGTGTATGTGATTACTTCTGACAGTTTAAAACTTGAGGTCTCAGGTTTGTTCAGGTGAATCCACACTGCCATCCATCCCATTCCCAAGGTGTGTGCCAGACTGTGTACCTGCTCCTAGCGTCTCCAGGATTGATGGAACCAGGGCTTTGGGTGCACAGGATAGAACGGAGTGTATGCTTTGGCTTATTTATTGATCCTTCAGTTTCTAAACTCTGGACTTGGCTACATTCCAACACACTCCTAGATAATAAAATGTGAGGCTGGATGAACACAGCAGGCCAAGCAGCATCTCAGGAGATGCTGCTTGGCCTGCTGTGTTCATCCAGCCTCACATTTTGTTATCTTGGAATCTCCAGCATCTGCAGTTCCCATTATCTCTTCCAACACACTCCTGGCTGGTCTCCGATATTTTATCCTGGAGCACATCACTTAAGTAGATCCAAAATTCAATGAACTGCATCTAAAGCCGGGCATGTTCTGATTCCCTTCAACCCCATCCCCTCTACCTCCTGACCTACACTCTGCAAGGCAGGACATTTCATTCCATCCTTATTTTTCAATCTCTCCACAGTTTCTACTTCAATCTATCTCTGTAACCCCCCACAGCCCCTGCACCCCTCCCTATCTCTGTAACCTCCTCCAGCCCCTGCACCCCTCCCTATCTCTGTAACCTCCTCCAGCCCCTACACCCCTCCCTATCTCTGTAAACCCCTCCAGCCCCTACACCCCACTATCTCTGTAACCTCCTACAGCCTCTACATCCCCTCCCTATCTGTCTCCTCCCCCAGCCCATACACCCCCTCCCTATCTCTGTCTCCTCCCCCAGCCCATACACCCCCTCCCTATCTCTGTCTCCTCCCCCAGCCCATACACCCCCTCCCTATCTCTGTCACCTCTTCTAAACCCAGACTCTCGAGCACCACCCCTGGCCATACCCCGCACCCCATCGTTCTGCCACTGGGGACCATGTCTTCAGCTCCTAGGGCTCTGAGCTCTGGAATCACCTCCCTGAACCTTTCAACGCTTTGTTTTTCTCTCTCTGTCTCTGTTCTGTTCCTTAAAATCTACTGCCTTCGATAGGAGCTTTGGGCATTCGGGGGCCCTGCATTATATTTTGCTCTGTAATGCTGATTATCACATTTCAGTAAATTGCCATGTTTGTTTCGTTTACACGACTCAGCCAGACCTCAAAAGGGTTAAAAGCAGCAAGGATAAATCCCAGTGGCTAAGAGGAGGTGAGACTTGATAGAAACTGAATATTCTCTCAGGATAAAGTGGAAGTCAACCATTTCAGGCTGAGATAAGGAGTAATTTCTGCATTGGGGAAGGGCGGGGGTTGAATCGTGGAAATTATCTATCTCAGCTGGTAGTCGAAGGCCTGCTATAGGGTCATACAGCACAAAATCAGGCCCTTCAGTCCAACTTGTCCATGCTAACCAGATATCCTAAATTAACCTAGTCCCATTTGCCAGCATTTGGCCCATGTCTCTTCCTGTTCATATACCCGCCCAGACGCCTTTTAAATGCTGTAATTGTACCAGCCCCCACCACTTCCTCTGGCAGCTCATTCCATACTCACACACACCCTCTGCGTCTCTTTGGGTCCTTTTTAAATGTCTCTCCTCTCACCTTAAACCTATGCCCTCTAGTTTTAGACTGCCCTACCCTGGGGGAAAGACCTTGGCTATTCACTCTATCCATGCTCCAAGCGATATTATAAACCTCTATATAGTTAGCCCTCAGTCTCCTACTCTTCAGTCCCAGCCTATCCAGAACGTCCCTATAACTCAAACCCTCTAGTCTCACTAATGTCGTTGTAAACCTATTTCGGCACCGTTTCCAGTTTCATAACTTCTTTCCTCTAGCAGGGAGACCAGAATTGCTCTCAGTGCTCCAGATGTGGTCTCACCGATGTCTTGTCCAACTATAGCATGATGTCCCAACCCAATACTCAATGCTCTGACCAAAGCAAAGAGTCCATTCAACAGATGGCTGGGAACGTTTCTCAATATTAAAAGTAACGAGGAAGAGGGGGCAAGTGAGGAGATGATATTGAGGTAGGAGATCATCCAGGAGCTGGGAGCATGACAGCCCAGGCAAAAGGTGCAGAATGGCCTGCTCACTTCCCATTTCCTACGTTCCTGCACGTCAGGAACCCCAACCCCTTAGTCTCCTGGGATCTCTGCACTTATCCGGTCATCCCTTATCTACATGAGCTCTGCAGGATTACGTGACAGCCATTATTACTGGTTATTAAGTGACCCAGAGAGGACTGCATTGCATACACACATCGCTTCCATTAACTTTAAAGGGAAGCATTTTTTTTCTCTGCACCATCGATTACTTGCTCGTGAAGCTGATGTTACTCTGCAAGGAGATTCAAGGGCATTCAGCTGGGAGCTGGAAGGAGGCTGCTGTTTCAACATGCACCAGGGCACATTTGGACTGTGCAGTAATCTGCAGGGCGTAGGATGTTCATTAAATGGGAGAATCTGCAGAGTAATACTGCACGTCCAGCTCACAATTAGGGAAACCAATTGTCAAGTTTCATCGAGAGCTACATTGCTGCCCTTCCAAACATTCACACTACAGGGTCAGTTCCTTCTACACTGTCCCCATCAGACAGGTGTCCCCCTCCCAGAACAGGGTCAGCAGACGGTTAGATACAGACTAAAGCTTCCTCTAGGCTGTCCCAGTCAAACATTCACAGCACAAGGCGCAGCACAGGATTAGAAACAGACTAAAGCTCCCTCAGAGCAGACTCCCTCAATATTCACCCTCCGACAGTGCCCGCTCCCTCAGCACTGACCCTCCGACAGCGCGGTGCTCCCTCAGTACATTTGATGTGGAAATTTAATCACATAATTTTGGGAAATCCAAGTTCACCACATCACAATGTTTACTTTGTCTATGTTGCTTAATGCTTCATCAAATAAATTTCAAATTAGTTGAGTAAGACTTTCCTTTCACAAAATTCGCATTGACTAGGTCTGATATATTCTGATTTAAGTCTGCTGCTTTAACTTTCTCTATGGATTTTAGCGATTCCCTTTGATAGATGTGCCTTTATTTCAGCAAGGCTGTCAGGAGAATCCCGGGAACTGTAGATGTGTGAGTCTGCCATCTGTCGTGGATAAGTTATTGGAAGTTATTCTGAAAGTGTTTATATGCATTTGGAGAGAGATGGAATGATATGGGATAGTCAGCATGATTTTATGTGAGGAAAATCGTGTCACACAAACTTGATTGAGATTTTTTGAGGAAGTAGACAAGAAGAGCAGTAGACATTATTTCCTTGGAATTCAGTGAAGTCTTTGTTATGGTTCTGCACAGTAAATTAATCAGTAAAGTCAGATCACTTGAGATTTAGGCTTGCCAATCAGGATATAAAATTGGCTTAACAGCAGGAGAGAAATAGTGACAGTGGAGGTAACAAGGTGTGGAGCTGGATAAACACAGCAGGCCAAACAGCATCTTAGGAGCAGGAAAGCTGACATTCCGGGCCTAGACCCTTCACTGTTTTTCTGATGAAGGGTCTAGGTCCGGAACGTGAGCTTTTGTGCTCCTGAGATGCTGCTTGGCCTGCTGTGTTCATCCAGCTCCACACTTTGTTACCTCAGATTCTCCAGCATCTGCAGTTCCTATTATCAGTGATAGCGGAGGGTTATTTTTCAGACTGGAGGCCTGTGACCAGCGGTGTTCCACAGGGATCTATACAGGTCCACTCTTGATTGTCATTTATACAAATAATTTGGATGAGAATATAGGGAGGCACGGTCAATAAGTTTGTGTATGACACCAAAATTGGTGGTACAGTGGACAAGTGAAGATGGTTATCTGAGATTACAAGGAAATCTTGAGGCCTTGGGTAGTGTTGTCGAACAGTGAGACCTAGGGGTTCAGGTACATAATTCTTTGAAATAGGTGTCACCAATAGGCAGGGCAGTTAAGAAAGCATTTAGCACACGTGTCTTCATTGTTCAGACCTTTGCGTATCGGCGATAATAGGAACTGCAGATGCCAGAGAATCCAAGATAACAAAGTGTGGAGCTGGATGAACACAGCAGGCCAAGCAGCATCTCAGGAGCACAAAAGCTGACGTTTCGGGCCTAGACCCGTCATTCTACACTTAGTTATCTTTGAGTATTGTCATTGGGATATCATGTTGATGTTGTACTGGATGTTGGTGAGGCCTCTTCTGGAATACCGTGTGCAATTCTGATAGCCCAGTTATAGGAAGGATATCATTAAGCTGGAGAGGGTTCACAAAAGATTTATCCGGATATTGCCGGGAACAGTGGATTTAAGTTCCGCCGACTGCATCCCTAAATCAGCCCAGCTTGTCCCTGCCTCCCTAACCCGTCCATCTTTCCCCCCTGCCAACCTACTCACTCCTCCCACCTCAAGCCCCAGCCCCACCTCCTACCTACTAGCCTCATCCGACTTCCTTTAGCTGTCCCTCCTTCCTGGGCTGACATATCCTCACCCTAACTCGCCACCTACACTCACCTTTACTGGCTCCAACGCTGCCTCCTTGACGTGTCAGTCTCCTCTCCACCTAGCATCTCCTTTATCCAGCTACCATCTGCCTTCCCCTCCCTATTTATTTCAGAATCCCCCTCTGAAGAAGGGTCCAGGCCTGAAACGTCAGCCTTCCTGCTCCTCTGATGCTGCTTGGCCTGCTGTGTTCACACCTTGTTATCTCAGATTGCCCAGCATCAGCACGTCTTACTATCTCTGGATGGGTTGGGACTTTTGTTACTAGAGCATAGCGGGTTGAGGGGTGACCCTATAGAGGCTTATAAAATTATGAGGAGCATTGATAAAGGTAATTAACAAAAGGTGGAGGAGTTCAGAACAAATGGGCATATTTTTAAGGTGCAAGGAGAAATATTCTAAAGAGATACATGGGGGCAACAATTTCTTTTACACACAGAGTGGTTTGTGAGAGGAATGAACTGCCAGAGGAATTGGTGAATGCAGCTTCGGTCACAATGTTTAAAAGACATTTGGATAACTAGATCAATATGAAAGATTTGGAGGGAGATGGGCCAGGAGCAGGCAAGTGGGACTAGTTTAGATTTGACAATATGGTCAGCATAGACTAGTTGGACTGAAGGGTTTGTTTCTGTCCTGTATGATTTTTCGGATCCTCCCACAGTGCAGCACTCCCTTAAATACTCATTTCCTCAGGTCAGGGTATCGCTAACATGTGCATGTCATAGAAAGCCCTGAATCACTGAAAGCCCTGTCCATTGCACTACTCCCATTTTAACATGGCCCTCTGTCCACCTCCTCCTATCCAACCCATCCCTCTGCTCCTCCCTTCCAAGCCTCAGCCCCTCAATCCCTCCAAACCTCAGCCGCTCTACCCATCCTCCCCCCTCCAATGCTCAGCCCCTCTGTCCCTCCAACCCTCAGCCCTTCCATCCATCCATCCCCCCTCCAACCCTCATCTCTTCCATCCATCCATCCATCCCTCCAACCCTCATCTCTTCCATCCATCCATCCATCCCACCAACCCTCATCTCTTCCATCCATCCATCCATCCCTCCAACCCTCATCTCTTCCATCCATCTATCCATCCCTCCAACCCTCATCTCTTCCATCCATCCATCCCCCCTCCAACCCTCATCTCTTCCATCCATCCATCCCCCCTCCAACCCTCATCTCTTCCATCCATCCCCCCTCCAACCCTCTTCTCTTCCATCCATCCATCCCCCCTCCAACCCTCATCTCTTCCATCCATCCATCCCCCCTCCAACCCTCATCTCTTCCATCCATCCATCCCCCCTCCAACCCTCATCTCTTCCATCCATCCATCCCCCCTCCAACCCTCATCTCTTCCATCCATCCATCCCCCCTCCAACCTTCATCTTTTCCATCCATTCCCCCTCCAACCCTCATCTCTTCCATCCATCCATCCATCCCCCCTCCAACCCTCATCCCTTCCATCCACCCCAACTCTCAGCCCTTCCATCCATCCACCCCAACCCTCAGCCCTTCCATCCTTCCACCCCAACCCTCAGCCCTTCCAAGCATCCAACCCAACCCTCAGCCCTTCCACCCATCCACCCACTCCAACCATCAGCCCTTCCATCCATCCATCCATCCCTCCCTCGAACCCTCAGCCCTTCTATCCATCCACCTCCTCCTCTCTCACCCTCAGCCCCTCCATCCCTCCTCTAAAACCATCAGCCCCTCCAAAACCCTCCCCCAGCCCTATTACTGACTCAAATGGGCTGACATCATTTCGGCAGTGCTGATTGGCTGGGACAGTCACGGCTCCGCCCCGGTAACGGGGCTCCGCCCCCAGTTACTCCTTGTTGCCCCGCCAACGGCGGCGGGAGCGCGCGGCGTTGCTATGGAGGTAGGACCCCGGGTCGGGCCGTTCCCATGGAGATGGGCCCGGATTGGGTTGATCCCCGCCGCCCAGAAGAGGCCGAGCTCCGATTTGGAGCCGGTCCAGGCTGGGACATCAGGCAATGCCCATTAAACAGGCTGCAGAGCCGTGAGGATCCTTAATAATCTCCAATTAATATTTATCTCATCTCTAGTAATCTCCAAGTAACATCTGCTTCATCTCTAATGATCTTCAATTAATATCTTCTTCATCTCTAATAATCCCTAATTAATATTTAGTTAACGTCTAATTATCTGCAAATAATACCTGCTTTTTAATCTAATTATTTCCAACTAATACCTGTTACATCTCTAATAATCCCTAATTAATATCTGATTTATATCTAATAATCCTTAATTAATATTTACTTGATTATTAATTATCTATAATATTTACTTCCTGTCTAATAATCCCCAATTAATATCTGATTTATATCTAATAATCCTTAATTAATATTTACTTGATTATTAATTATCTATAATATTTACTTCCTGTCTAATAATTAATACCTGCTTCATATCTAATAATCAGCAATTCAAATTACATCATCTGTAATCATCTCTAAAATAATCTCGAATTAATGCCCACTTCATATCTAATTATCTTCAATTAATATTTTCATCACCAATAATTCCTATTATATCTACTTCATACCTAATTACCTTGAATTAATATCTATGTAAATCTAATAACATCAAATCGTAATTTGTCATATTATGAAACTCCAAATAATATTTACTTCATATCTAATTATATTCAATTAATACTTAGTTAATAATGTCACAAATAGCGACTTTATATGTAATTTTCTCCAATTCATACTTAATTTATAGTTGATGGTCTCCAAATAAAATCTACTTATCTAGTTACCCTCAATTAATATTTATTTTATATTTAAAGCAGACTGGAGGAACAAGTACATCAGGAGAAATATCAATTATGTTAAATAAACATGGCTGATTTTTGAGGTTAATACCCTGGTCCTACCTTCCCCAGTGTTCCTTGATCCTCTTGATCACAACGGCTATACCTACTTCCTTCTTGTAAACACATAATGTTTTGGCCTAGGCCCGAAACGCCAGCTTTCCTGCTCCTCTGATGCTGCTTGGCCTGCTGTGTTCATCCAGCTTCGCACCTTGTTATCTCATGTTTTGGCCTCAACCACTTTCTGTGGTCGTGAATTCCAGAGGCCCACCACTCTCTGGTTGAAGAAGTTCCTACTCATTTCTGTCATAAAAGCTTAATTCCTTATCCCTAACCGATCACCTCTTGTTCTGGACTCCCCTGTCATCAAAAACACTCTCATGTATCTTGCCTGTCCAGACCAGTGAGAATTTTAAAGGTTTCAGTGATATTCCCACCCCCGCCTCCCCTTTCAACTATTCTTCTGAGCTCCAGTGAATACAATCCCAGGTGACTCAACCTTTTCTCGTACATCAGTGCTTCCATCCCAGGAATCAGTTTGATAAAAGTTTTCTGTACTGCCTTAAAGCAAAAACATCATTCCTGAGACAAGAAGACCAGTCCTTGGATAAGCATATGGATAATGATGGGATAGTGTAGGGGAGGGGCTTAGATTAGTTCACAGGTTGGCGCAACATCGAGGGCTGAAGGGCCTGTTCTGCGCTGTATTGTTCTTCGTTCTAAGACCAAAACTGTACACAATATTCCAGGTGTGGTCTCAGCAACACCTGAATAATTGCAGTAAGAAATCCTTGTTCCTTACTCCTACACTGAACCAAGATAATAAAATGTGAGGCTGGATGAACACAGCAGGCCCAGCAGCATCTCAGGAGCACAAAAGCTGACGGTTCGGGCCTAGACCCTTCAGAGAGGCCCGAAACGTCAGCTTTTGTGCTCCTGAGATGCTGCTGGGCCTGCTGTGTTCATCCAGCCTCACATTTTATTATCTTGGATTCTCCAGCATCCGCAGTTCCCATTAACACTGAACCAATGTGGCTTTACTCTGTATCTAATTCTGTGTGGTTTCTGTCCTGGGACCATTTGATGGGGAACAGTGCACAGAGAGCTTTACTCTATATCTAACCCCATGCTGTACATCTTCTGGAGTGTTTGTTGGTTACATGGTAGAGAGATCTTTACTCTATATCTAACCCCGTATTGCCCCTGTCCTGGGAGTGTTTGATGAGGACAGTGTAGAGAGAGCTTTACTTTGTATCTAACCCCGTATTGTCCCTGTCCTGGGAGTGTTTGTTGAGGACAGTGTAGAGAGAGCTTTACTCTGTATCTAACCCCGTATTGTCCCTATCCTGGGAGTGTTTGATGAGGACAGTGAAGAAGGAGCTCTTAACTGGGGGAGTTGAATAATATTTGAAGGGGAACAATTTGAGGTGCTGTTGGGAAAGAATGGAAAGGCGGGTGGAGGAATGTACCAAGTGAGTTGAACGTTTAAAGAGCTGCAAAAGTACAAAGGGCTGAATGGCATCCTTTTTTTTTGGTAGGTTTATCAACTGCAGACAGTATGCTAGAAATACTCCAGCTATATCCAGTAACAGGTCCCAGGCTACATTGTATGGACCTCTTTTTACATTCATTTTCCCTTGGGCCATGCTTGTCAGGTCATCATTTGTAATCCATCTTCAATTGCCGTTGAACCGAATGACTCGTTAGGGCTGTTTCAAAGGGGAATTAAGAGTGGTATCACTGTGGGCCTGGAGTCCCACGTAGGCCAGACCAGGCACGGACTGCAGATTTCCTTCTCCAAACAGCATTGCTGACCCAAATGGGTTTTAAAGACAACGGAGGAGAGTTTCACGGGTAACTGTCCGTGAGACTAGCTTCACACTTGGGGTTTTATGAATGGACTTTAAATACTCCCATTGGCCACAGTGTCCTCAAAGCAATAGCATGGCACTCTGCACTCCCAAGTTATTACAACTTTCATGTGACCCAGGATGTTGTAATAGCATTTTTTTTTAGCTGTGCATGCAGTGATACGAAGTCAGACCATAGGTCACCTCTGATCTCACTGAATGGGGGAAAGCAGGCTCAAGGGGCTGAATGGCCTACTCCTGTTCCTGTGCTGTTGGTGGGAGCTTATGGCCAGGTTTGCAAGGGGAAAGAAAAGTGCCTTTTTGCTGGTTGGGAGAACCTGAAGCGTATGTCTGTCCTTCTAAAAATTTTCTCGCTGGCTCTGAACAGTGATTCTGTGACTATCTCCCCCTCCCCAACAGGAAATGATGATGTTCTTCTACGAAATCTTCGTCTCGCTCAAAAACTCCATCTCCTACTACTTCGGCTCAGTGCAAGTGGAGCCCACCCAGTGCTCACCCAGGAGGAAAGTTAGCTTGAGAAAGAGCTTGACATTAACCAGGAAGCAATACATCAATGTCGCCGTGACTGGCCCGGTAAATTCAGGGAAGTCTACCCTGGTGGATGCCATGCGGGGCATCAATGAGGAGGAGGAGGGAGCCGAGCCCAGAGCGACCGGGGCCAGCTGCAAGGGTTTGCCACAATCCTACATCTACCCGGGCAACAACCGGATCCTCCTGTGGGACCTGCCGGGCATTGAGGCCAGCGAGATCAAGCAGCATGCCTACGTGGAGAAGGTGGACCTGCGCTCCTACGACTTCTTCATCCTCACCTCCAGCGGCCGGATGGACGACGAAGTCCTCTACCTGGCCAAGGAGATTGCCCGCATGGCCAAGAGCTTCCTGTTTGCCCGCACCAAGATCGACGTCTACGTCAGCGAAACCCAGCAGCAGCACAACTTCAACCAGGGCGACCTGCTGCGGGAAATCCGCAAGCATTTCAGCAAGAAACTGCAGGCCATCGGCATCCACTTCCCGCACGTTTTCCTCCTGTCAGCCCTGGAGCCCGACAAGTTTGACTTCCAGGACTTCATCGAGGCCTTCAACAGCCGGTTCTGATGCCCCCACCCCACCGACCATCCCAAAGGTTGGTGTGTGTGTGTGTGTGTGTGTGGCCTCAATGCCAACCCCGCAAGCTGCTGACCCCTTCGAAAGCTGAGAGTGAGTGGTCCAATGCTTTTCTGTCACCTGTTGCCTCCCCCCTCCAAGAGGGTGGAGATGTGTCAACATTTGTGAGTAATACGCTGGAATACCTAGATCCTTCTGCAGCCGCCACCCCCCCCTACCCCCCCCCCACCCCCCCCCCCCCACCGCCAGCTCCCGGAATTCTGCAATCGTTCTCCATTTAACTAATACATTGCTTTTTTTTAATTCCTCCTGTATTGTGAGAAACCCCCACTTCCTTCCCACATTATATTCCACTTGGCAGTCCTTTTCCCATTTTACTCAACCTTTCTATATCCGCCCTTGTGTCTTCAGCGCAAAAGTAAATTCCTATGCACTTTTGTATCTTCTCAAAATTTAGCCACTCCCCTCATGTAAGACATTGAAATAATTTGTAAAAAGCTGAGAAGCATCAGCTCAAACTCCTGCAAGAATGGGAGCGGGACAGTAGCTCAGTGGTTAGCACTGCTGCCTGACAGTGCCAGGGACCGGGGTTCGATTCCAGCCTTGGGCAATTGTTTGTGAGGAGTTTGCACATTCTCCCCGGGTCTGCATGGGTTTCCTCCGGGTGCTCCGGTTTTATCCCACAGTCCAAAGATGTGCCGACTAGGTGGATTGACCATGCTAAATTGCTCCTAGTGCCCAGGGATGTGTAGATTATGTGGGTTAGACAATGGAGATTAGGGGAATGGGTTTGGGTGGGATGTTGTTCAGAGGGTCAGTGTAGACTTGTTGGACTGAATGGCCTGTTTCCACTCTGTAAGGATTCTATGAATTCGTGACCATGTGTAGATAAGCCACACCGAGCCTTGGATTCTCCTCGGAGAGACAGACAGCCAGACAGAAAGAGAGAGATAACGCAGCATGGAGCTGAAGGAACACAGCAGGCTAGGCAACACCATCTGCTCATCTGTTGCTGCCTGGCCTGCTGTGTTCCTCCAGCTCCACGCTGTGTTATCTCTTACTTCAGCATCAGCAGTTCAGAGAGAAAGTGCCGCACTGCAGGCTCTACACCCAGACTGTCAAAGATCTCACAACCTGCAGGAGGAGATTGAAGGGAGATGTCTTGGGTAGATGTTTATAGGGCAGGAAATAGCTAAATGGTATTAATCCAGTAAGTCAGCTAATGTTCATTCAAATCACACCATGGCTGATGGTGCAATTTGAATCTAATAAAAAAACGAAGCTGGAATTGAGGGTCTAATGATGACCCTTGTCGGGGGGAAACCCCGTCTGGTTCTTCAATATCCTTTCAGGAAGGAAACTGCCATCCTTACCTGGCCTGGGCTACATGTGAATTCAGACCCACATCAATGTGGTTGACTCTTAACTATCCTCTGAGCAAGTAGGGATAGGTAATAAATGCTGACTCCCTCAACCTGTGAATGAATTAAAGAAGTATTATCCCCGTCCTGTGTCGTCACCACATTGGTGTTTGTGGGAGTTTGCAAATTGTCTGTTTTTTTTCAACATTGCATTTAAAACTAAGTCCATCATTCTCTATCATGTGCTTTGGTGAAAGATATACCCAATCTTTCTCCTTTTGTTTACAGCTACATTGCCTCGTGCCTTCTACTCTTATGGCAGATAGGTTCAGGTACAATTCTTGCTGGACAGAAACAGCCTCTTACTCCAGGAAGAGAATTCCAAACAGCTGGACTCCTACTTCTCTGTCACCCAGCTCCAATTACAGTTGGGCCTCGCTGCCTCGCCTCGCTGTATAAGTCCTTCAGAAACCTGGCTCCATGTAAAATAAAAATCCTTATCTCTTTATTGCCTGCCTGCCACGTTTCCTATGTTACAAACAGTGACTACACTTCAAGGAAGCATTACATTGGCTCTGACGTACTTTGAGGCATCTGGAGGCAGCGAAAAGTAGTAAAGCCAAGTATGTTCTACATTGAATGTGTGCAGAATGGCTTAAGGTAGGGCAGAAACCACCAAAAAGCTAAATGCAGGTCAAATCTCAGGTATGTTACATGCCCAGAATATCTTTCAATTCCCAGGTGTATTACAAAATCCAAAGTAATATGAACCTGGGTATGTGACAATTATTGGGTATATCGCAAAGATATTTCAATTCCTGGGTACACACACGTGTGTATGAATTAGGAGCAGAAGCAAATTAGACCAACCTCTCCTCATAACCAAAACCTTCGAGACCAGGCAACATCCCGGTAAACTTGTCTTCAAAGCATCCATGTCCTTTTGGTAGTGGCAACCAGAAATGCACACAATATTCCAAATGTGGCCCAACCAAAGTTCTGTACAGCTGTAACTTAACTTGCAAACTTTTGTTTTCAATGCCGCCTCTCATCTGAAACCCATGTCCCCTAGTATTTGAAATATCCACCCTGGGGGAAAAAAATGACGCTGACTGACTGGCCTAGCCATACCTCTCTTAATCTTATATACTTCTATCAGGTTACCCTTCAGCATCCAACGCCCCAGCTTTGTCCAACCTCTCTTGGCTAATTCATCCAATCCTGATAATAGCCTGGTAAACTGTTTGTCTTTCTGGTACACCCGGGAAACCTTGCCCCCTCACCCTTGATGTGTTGCTCATGTCTTTAGTTAAGTCTTTTTTTTTAATGAAAAGTATGTATTTTCTCTAGTCAACCTGTTCAGAAATGATATCACACACGTCTGGTAGGACTTGAACTTGGGCCTCCTGGCTCCGAGGTAGGGATTCTGCAACAAGACCCCCCCAATCTTCAGCTCATAAGTGCTGAGACGAAGCTGTTCCAGCTGTAAACACTTATAGAAGGTCAGTTTGACCTGGGATCTCACTGGCACCCAGAAGGTCCCATTTGCTGCAGGCATGACACATCACCTGTCTTGCTATCCTTAATGTGTTTTGTTTATTAACTATTTAAGCTTTTTTTGTTGTTTTTTTTTTCCTTTTCTATATATTGTAGTCCCTATATTATTTTAAGTTTGAAGAATAGAATGGACTTTAACCACTTCCCAAATACTCAGAAAACAGCTTGTTTCTTACTTAAATCTATGCAAATCCTTCTTCCAAAAATATGTTTTTTCTAATTTTGAGCTGTTGAAAGACATGCTTTCACTGAAATTTCTGACCAAACAATGAACTTATGGGTCTCGTCTGATGTTGCACTCCGATTTTTTTTGTTCACATTCAACCCCCTTATGCAGATTTTCATCTCCTGGTCTCCTGAAGGCTGACAAACAGAAGGGAACGCCTCCCTGTCTTCCTCACCAGCACCTCTTATTCACCAAACTCGCAGTAATTTCACTCTACTCCACTGCACTCCAGTTTCAGGGCTGACAAAGTAACAAATCCTGGGTGAAATAACGCCACAGAGGCCAAGTCACCCTTTATTTACACAGGGAGAGTCTTCAATCCTGGTCCGGTTCCCTCAGAGCCAGCTCTCAGAGTGAACAGAACCCCTGACGCTCCTGTTTCTATCTGTTAGCCAGGGCTCCCTTATTGTACCAGATTAACAGCCCCATTCAGGGAACTGGTATTCTATGATATCCATCGAACTGAGCTCGTTACGATATTGCAGTTTGCAGGTGCATTATAAGCCTCAAATATTTTGCAAACATGAGTAAGTTGCAATTGCCAGATGCCTGTTTTCCCAATGATATTACAATTCCCTGGCCTATTTCAAACACAGAATACATTACAAAACAATTCTCAAGTATATCATAAACTTGGTAGTTTAACAAACACGGTGTATTATGATTGTCAGACGAGAGAGATAGACAGACAGATGAAAAATTTATTCTTTACTTGTGTTGCAAAAGTACAGTAAAAGCATATAAGTCAGTGCAGAAACAGTGCCCATAACATAAACGATGCTGAAAAAAGACAAAGTGAAGACAATTGTCATTTTTTTATTCATTCCACGACCTCTTGGTTTCTCAAACTGACCACTCGCGAGGACCGGGGGCCTACCAAAATTGCCAAGGACCAGGGGCCCATTGAAACCACCGAGGACCAGGGGCTCGTTAAAACTGCTAAGGACTGGGGGGCTATCAAAACTGCCAAGGGCCAGGGGCCAGTCGAAACCGCCAAGGACCGGTAGGGGGGGGCCTGTCGAAATTGCTGAGGACCGGGGCCCATTGAAACCATCAAGGACTACGGACCTGCTGAAAGCGCCAAGGACCAGGCTCCATTGAAACCACTGAGGACCGGGGCCCTATTGAAACCGCCTAGGACTGTGGGCCCATTGAACCTACTGAGGACCGGGGTGCCATTGAAACCGCCTAGGACTGTGGGCCCATTGAAACCACTGAGGACCGGGGTCCCATTGAAACCGCCTAGGACTGTGGGCCCATTGAACCTACTGAGGACCGGGGTCCCATTGAAACCGCCTAGGACTGTGGGCCCTTTGAACCTACTGAGGACCGGGGCCCCATTGAAACCGCCTAGGACTGTGGGCCCATTGAAACCACTGAGGACCGGGGCCCCATCGAAACCTCCTAGGACTGTGGGCCCATTGAAACCACTGAGGACCGGGGTCCCATTGAAACCGCCTAGGACTGTGGGCCCATTGAAACCACTGAGGACCAGGGTCCCATCGAAACCGCCTAGGACTGTGGGCCCATTGAACCTACTGAGGACCGGGGCCCCATTGAAACCGCCTAGGACTGTGGGCCCATTGAACCTACTGAGGACCGGGGTCCCATTGAAACCGCCTAGGACTGTGGGCCCATTGAAACCACTGAGGACCGGGGCCCCATTGAAACTGCCTAGGACTGTGGGCCCATTGAACCTACTGAGGACCGGGGCCCCATTGAAACCGCCTAGGACTGTGGGCCCATTGAAACCACTGAGGACCGGGACCCCATTGAAACCGCCTAGGACTGTGGGCCCATTGAAACCACTGAGGACCGGGGCCCCATTGAAACCGCCTAGGACTGTGGGCCCATTGAACCTACTGAGGACCGGGGTCCCATTGAAACCGCCTAGGACTGTGGGCCCATTGAAACCACTGAGGACCGGGGCCCCATTGAAACCGCCTAGGAATGTGGGCCCATTGAACCTACTGAGGACCGGGGTCCCATTGAAACCGCCTCGGACTGTGGGCCCATTGAACCTACTGAGGACCGGGGTCCCATTGAAACCGCCTAGGACTGTGGGCCCATTGAAGCCCCTGAGGACTGGGGCCCCATTGAAACCGCCTAGGACTGAAGGCCCATTGAACCTACTGAGGACCGGGGCCCCATTGAAACCACCTAGGACTGTGGGCCCATTGAACCTACTGAGGACCGGGGTCCCATTGAAACCGCCTAGGACTGTGGGCCCATTGAAACCACTGAGGACCGGGGCCCCATTGAAACCGCCTAGGACTGTGGGCCCATTGAACCTACTGAGGACCGGGGTCCCATTGAAACCGCCTCGGACTGTGGGCCCATTGAACCTTCTGAGGACCGGGGTCCCATTGAAACCGCCTAGGACTTTGGGCCCATTGAAACCAATGAGGACTGGGGCCCCATTGAAACCGCCTAGGACTGTGGGCCCATTGAAACCACTGAGGACCGGGGTCCCATTGAAACCGCCTAGGACTGTGGGCCCATTGAACCTACTGAGGACCGGGGCCCCATTGAAACCGCCTAGGACTGTGGGCCCATTGAAACCACTGAGAACCGGGGTCCCATTGAAACCGCCTAGGACTGAAGGCCCATTGAACCTACTGAGGACCGGGGCCCCATTGAAACCACCTAGGACTGTGGGCCCATTGAACCTACTGAGGACCGGGGTCCCATTGAAACCGCCTAGGACTGTGGGCCCATTGAAACCACTGAGGACCGGGGCCCCATTGAAACCGCCTAGGACTGTGGGCCCATTGAACCTACTGAGGACCGGGGTCCCATTGAAACCGCCTCGGACTGTGGGCCCATTGAACCTTCTGAGGACCGGGGTCCCATTGAAACCGCCTAGGACTTTGGGCCCATTGAAACCAATGAGGACTGGGGCCCCATTGAAACCGCCTAGGACTGTGGGCCCATTGAAACCACTGAGGACCGGGGTCCCATTGAAACCGCCTCGGACTGTGGGCCCATTGAACCTACTGAGGACCGGGGCCCCATTGAAACCGCCTAGGACTGTGGGCCCATTGAAACCACTGAGAACCGGGGTCCCATTGAAACCGCCTAGGACTGTGGGCCCATTGAACCTACTGAGGACCGGGGCCCATTGAAACCACCTAGGACTGTGGGCCCATTGAACCTACTGAGGACCGGGGCACCAATGAAACCGCCTAGGACTGTGGGCCCATTGAAACCACTGAGGACCGGGGCCCCATTGAAACCGCCTAGGACTGTGGGCCCATTGAACCTACTGAGGACCGGGGTCCCATTGAAACCGCCTAGGTCTGTGGGCCCATTGAAACCACTGAGGACCGGGGCCCCATGGAAACCGCCTAGGAGTGTGGGCCCATTGAAACCACTGAGGACCGGGGTCCCATTGAAACCTCCTAGGACTGTGGGCCCATTGAAACCACTGAGGACCGGGGCCCCATTGAAACCGCCTAGGACTGTGGGCCCATTGAAACCACTGAGGACCGGGGCCCCATTGAAACCGCCTAGGACTGTGGGCCCATTGAACCTACTGAGGACTGGGGTCCCATTGAAACCGCCTAGGACTGTGGGCCCATTGAACCTACTGAGGACCGGGGCCCCATTGAAACCGCCTAGGACTGTAGAACCATTGAACCTACTGAGGACGGGGGTCCCATTGAAACCACCTAGGACTGTGGGCCCATTGAACCTACTGAGGACCGGGGCCCCATTGAAACCGCCTAGGACTGTGGGCACATTGAACCTACTGAGGACCGGGGTCCCATTGAAACCGCCTAGGACTGTGGTCCCATTGAAACCACTGAGGACCGGGGCCCCATTGAAACCGCCTAGGACTGTGGGCCCATTGAACCTACTGAGGACCGGGGTCCCATTGAAACCACCTAGGACTGTGGGCCCATTGAACCTACTGAGGACCGGGGCCCCATTGAAACCGCCTCGGACTGTGGGCCCATTGAACCTACTGAGGACCGGGGTCCCATTGAAACCGCCTAGGACTGTGGGCCCATTGAACCTACTGAGGACCGGGGCCCCATTGAAACCGCCTCGGACTGTGGGCCCATTGAACCTACTGATAACCGGGGTCCCATTGAAACCGCCTAGGACTGTGGGCCCATTGAAACCACTGAGGACCGGGGCCCCATTGAAACCGCCTAGGACTGTGGGCCCATTGAACCTACTGAGGACCGGGGTCCCATTGAAACCGCCTCGGACTGTGGGCCCATTGAACCTACTGAGGAC
This sequence comes from Stegostoma tigrinum, assembly GCF_030684315.1. Taxonomy (NCBI): domain Eukaryota; kingdom Metazoa; phylum Chordata; class Chondrichthyes; order Orectolobiformes; family Stegostomatidae; genus Stegostoma; species Stegostoma tigrinum. The sequence continues at coordinate 5,776,326 of NC_081394.1, read as the reverse complement.
CGGGGTCCCATTGAAACCGCCTAGGACTGTGGGCCCATTGAAGCCCCTGCGGACTGGGGCCCCATTGAAACCGCCTAGGACTGAAGGCCCATTGAACCTACTGAGGACCGGGGCCCCATTGAAACCACCTAGGACTGTGGGCCCATTGAACCTACTGAGGACCGGGGTCCCATTGAAACCGCCTAGGACTGTGGGCCCATTGAAACCACTGAGGACCGGGGCCCCATTGAAACCGCCTAGGACTGTGGGCCCATTGAACCTACTGAGGACCGGGGTCCCATTGAAACCGCCTCGGACTGTGGGCCCATTGAACCTTCTGAGGACCGGGGTCCCATTGAAACCGCCTAGGACTGTGGGCCCATTGAAACCAATGAGGACTGGGGCCCCATTGAAACCGCCTAGGACTGAAGGCCCATTGAACCTACTGAGGACCGGGGCCCCATTGAAACCGCCTCGGACTGTGGGCCCATTGAACCTACTGAGGACCGGGGTCCCATTGAAACCGCCTAGGACTGTGGGCCCATTGAACCTACTGAGGACCGGGGCCCCATTGAAACCGCCTCGGACTGTGGCCCCATTGAACCTACTGATAACCGGGGTCCCATTGAAACCGCCTAGGACTGTGGGCCCATTGAAACCACTGAGGACCGGGGCCCCATTGAAACCGCCTAGGACTGTGGGCCCATTGAACCTACTGAGGACCGGGGTCCCATTGAAACCGCCTCGGACTGTGGGCCCATTGAACCTACTGAGGACCGGGGTCCCATTGAAACCGCCTAGGACTGTGGGCCCATTGAAGCCCCTGCGGACTGGGGCCCCATTGAAACCGCCTAGGACTGAAGGCCCATTGAACCTACTGAGGACCGGGGCCCCATTGAAACCACCTAGGACTGTGGGCCCATTGAACCTACTGAGGACCGGGGTCCCATTGAAACCGCCTAGGACTGTGGGCCCATTGAAACCACTGAGGACCGGGGCCCCATTGAAACCGCCTAGGACTGTGGGCCCATTGAACCTACTGAGGACCGGGGTCACATTGAAACCGCCTCGGACTGTGGGCCCATTGAACCTTCTGAGGACCGGGGTCCCATTGAAACCGCCTAGGACTTTGGGCCCATTGAAACCAATGAGGACTGGGGCCCCATTGAAACCGCCTAGGACTGTGGGCCCATTGAAACCACTGAGGACCGGGGTCCCATTGAAACCACCTAGGACTGTGGGCCCATTGAACCTACTGAGGACCGGGGCCCCATTGAAACCGCCTAGGACTGTGGGCCCATTGAAACCACTGAGAACCGGGGTCCCATTGAAACCGCCTAGGACTGTGGGCCCATTGAACCTACTGAGGACCGGGGCCCATTGAAACCACCTAGGACTGTGGGCCCATTGAACCTACTGAGGACCGGGGCACCAATGAAACCGCCTAGGACTGTGGGCCCATTGAAACCACTGAGGACCGGGGCCCCATTGAAACCGCCTAGGACTGTGGGCCCATTGAACCTACTGAGGATCGGGGCCCCATTGAAAACGCCTAGGTCTGTGGGCCCATTGAAACCACTGAGGACCGGGGCCCCATGGAAACCGCCTAGGAGTGTGGGCCCATTGAAACCACTGAGGACCGGGGTCCCATTGAAACCTCCTAGGACTGTGGGCCCATTGAAACCACTGAGGACCGGGGCCCCATTGAAACCGCCTAGGACTGTGGGCCCATTGAACCTACTGAGGACCGGGGTCCCATTGAAACCGCCTCGGACTGTGGGCCCATTGAACCTACTGAGGACCGGGGTCCCATTGAAACCGCCTAGGACTGAAGGCCCATTGAACCTACTGAGGACCGGGGCCCCATTGAAACCGCCTAGGACTGTAGAACCATTGAACCTACTGAGGACGGGGGTCCCATTGAAACCACCTAGGACTGTGGGCCCATTGAACCTACTGAGGACCGGGGCCCCATTGAAACCGCCTAGGACTGTGGGCACATTGAACCTACTGAGGACCGGGGTCCCATTGAAACCGCCTAGGACTGTGGGCCCATTGAACCTACTGAGGACCGGGGCCCCATTGAAACCGCCTAGGACTGTGGGCCCATTGAACCTACTGAGGACCGGGGCCCCATTGAAATCACCTAGGACACTGGGCCCATTGAACCTACTGAGGACCGGGGTCCCATTGAAACCGCCTAGGACTGTGGTCCCATTGAAACCACTGAGGACCGGGGCCCCATTGAAACCGCCTAGGACTGTGGGCCCATTGAACCTACTGAGGACCGGGGTCCCATTGAAACCACCTAGGACTGTGGGCCCATTGAACCTACTGAGGACCGGGGCCCCATTGAAACCGCCTCGGACTGTGGGCCCATTGAACCTACTGAGGACCGGGGTCCCATTGAAACCGCCTAGGACTGTGGGCCCATTGAACCTACTGAGGACCGGGGCCCCATTGAAACCGCCTCGGACTGTGGGCCCATTGAACCTACTGATAACCGGGGTCCCATTGAAACCGCCTAGGACTGTGGGCCCATTGAAACCACTGAGGACCGGGGCCCCATTGAAACCGCCTAGGACTGTGGGCCCATTGAACCTACTGAGGACCGGGGTCCCATTGAAACCGCCTCGGACTGTGGGCCCATTGAACCTACTGAGGACCGGGGTCCCATTGAAACCGCCTAGGACTGTGGGCCCATTGAAGCCCCTGCGGACTGGGGCCCCATTGAAACCGCCTAGGACTGAAGGCCCATTGAACCTACTGAGGACCGGGGCCCCATTGAAACCACCTAGGACTGTGGGCCCATTGAACCTACTGAGGACCGGGGTCCCATTGAAACCGCCTAGGACTGTGGGCCCATTGAAACCACTGAGGACCGGGGCCCCATTGAAACCGCCTAGGACTGTGGGCCCATTGAACCTACTGAGGACCGGGGTCCCATTGAAACCGCCTCGGACTGTGGGCCCATTGAACCTTCTGAGGACCGGGGTCCCATTGAAACCGCCTAGGACTGTGGGCCCATTGAAACCAATGAGGACTGGGGCCCCATTGAAACCGCCTAGGACTGAAGGCCCATTGAACCTACTGAGGACCGGGGCCCCATTGAAACCGCCTCGGACTGTGGGCCCATTGAACCTACTGAGGACCGGGGTCCCATTGAAACCGCCTAGGACTGTGGGCCCATTGAACCTACTGAGGACCGGGGCCCCATTGAAACCGCCTCGGACTGTGGCCCCATTGAACCTACTGATAACCGGGGTCCCATTGAAACCGCCTAGGACTGTGGGCCCATTGAAACCACTGAGGACCGGGGCCCCATTGAAACCGCCTAGGACTGTGGGCCCATTGAACCTACTGAGGACCGGGGTCCCATTGAAACCGCCTCGGACTGTGGGCCCATTGAACCTACTGAGGACCGGGGTCCCATTGAAACCGCCTAGGACTGTGGGCCCATTGAAGCCCCTGCGGACTGGGGCCCCATTGAAACCGCCTAGGACTGAAGGCCCATTGAACCTACTGAGGACCGGGGCCCCATTGAAACCACCTAGGACTGTGGGCCCATTGAACCTACTGAGGACCGGGGTCCCATTGAAACCGCCTAGGACTGTGGGCCCATTGAAACCACTGAGGACCGGGGCCCCATTGAAACCGCCTAGGACTGTGGGCCCATTGAACCTACTGAGGACCGGGGTCATATTGAAACCGCCTCGGACTGTGGGCCCATTGAACCTTCTGAGGACCGGGGTCCCATTGAAACCGCCTAGGACTTTGGGCCCATTGAAACCAATGAGGACTGGGGCCCCATTGAAACCGCCTAGGACTGTGGGCCCATTGAAACCACTGAGGACCGGGGTCCCATTGAAACCACCTAGGACTGTGGGCCCATTGAACCTACTGAGGACCGGGGCCCCATTGAAACCGCCTAGGACTGTGGGCCCATTGAAACCACTGAGAACCGGGGTCCCATTGAAACCGCCTAGGACTGTGGGCCCATTGAACCTACTGAGGACCGGGGCCCATTGAAACCACCTAGGACTGTGGGCCCATTGAACCTACTGAGGACCGGGGCACCAATGAAACCGCCTAGGACTGTGGGCCCATTGAAACCACTGAGGACCGGGGCCCCATTGAAACCGCCTAGGACTGTGGGCCCATTGAACCTACTGAGGATCGGGGCCCCATTGAAACCGCCTAGGTCTGTGGGCCCATTGAAACCACTGAGGACCGGGGCCCCATGGAAACCGCCTAGGAGTGTGGGCCCATTGAAACCACTGAGGACCGGGGTCCCATTGAAACCTCCTAGGACTGTGGGCCCATTGAAACCACTGAGGACCGGGGCCCCATTGAAACCGCCTAGGACTGTGGGCCCATTGAACCTACTGAGGACCGGGGTCCCATTGAAACCGCCTCGGACTGTGGGCCCATTGAACCTACTGAGGACCGGGGTCCCATTGAAACCACCTAGGACTGTGGGCCCATTGAACCCACTGAGGACCGGGGCCCCATTGAAACCGCCTAGGACTGTGGGCCCATTGAAACCACTGAGGACCGGGGTCCCATTGAAACCGCCTAGGACTGTGGGCCCATTGAACCTACTGAGGACCGGGGCCCCATTGAAACCGCCTAGGACTGTGGGCCCATTGAACCTACTGAGGACCGGGGCCCCATTGAAACCGCCTAGGACTGTGGGCCCATTGAACCTACTGAGGACCAGGGTCCCATTGAAACCACCTGGGACTGTGGGCCCGTTGAAACCACTGAGGACCGGGGCCCCATTGAAACCACCTAGGACTGTGGGCCCATTGAAACCACTGAGGACCGGGGCCCCATTGAAACCGCCTAGGACTGTGGGCCCATTGAACCTACTGAGGACCGGGGCCCCATTGAAACCGCCTCGGACTGTGGGCCCATTGAACCTAATGAGGACCGGGGTCCCATTGAAACCGCCTAGGACTGTGGGCCCATTGAAACCACTGAGGACCGGGGCCCCATTGAAACCGCCTCGGACTGTGGGCCCATTGAACCTACTGAGGACCGGGGTCCCATTGAAACCGCCTAGGACTGTGGGCCCATTGAACCTACTGAGGACCAGGGTCCCATTGAAACCACCTGGGACTGTGGGCCCATTGAAACCACTGAGGACCGGGGCCCCATTGAAACCGCCTCGGACTGTGGGACCATTGAAACCACTGAGGACCGGGGTCCCATTGAAACCGCCTAGGACTGTGGGCCCATTGAACCTACTGAGGACCGGGGCCCCATTGAAACCGCCTAGGACTGTGGGCCCATTGAACCTACTGAGGACCGGGGCCCCATGGAAACCGCCTAGGACTGTGGGCCCATTGAACCTACTGAGGACCGGGGCCCCATTGAAACCGCCTAGGACTGTGGGCCCGTTGAAACCACTGAGGACCGGGGCCCCATTGAAACCGCCTCGGACTGTGGGACCATTGAAACCACTGAGGACCGGGGTCCCATTGAAACCGCCTAGGACTGTGGGCCCATTGAACCTACTGAGGACCGGGGCCCCATTGAAACCGCCTCGGACTGTGGGACCATTGAAACCACTGAGGACCGGGGTCCCATCGAAACCGCTGGGGTCTAGGGACTCATTGAAACCGCCGAGGACTTGGAGCCTGTTGAAATTGCCGAGGACCAGGGCCCCACTGAAACTGCTTCGGGCCCATTGAAACCCCTAAGGACCAGGAGCCTGTTGAAACTGCCGAGGATCTGCCTGTCTCAGTGAAACTGCCACACCTCAGCTGCAGAAAGAAGTGAACATGCATTAAAAACAAAAGATGAAATTAGGAAATAACATCAATAAAAATAAGGATGTGGCTGATCAGCTGGGCCAGGACACCAAACACGACCTAATCTGCTGTCTCCTCCATCTCACTGTCTAATTACAATCCAAGTACAGATTCAACATACTACATTTCCCAAGGAGATTATGATGCCTTCGTATATTACATATGCAGGATACTACAATTTCTGGGTGTGTTATGAGACCTGAATATATTACCAACATGTGTATATTACACTTTCCAGGTCCATCACAAACCCAGTGCTCGTAACAATCCCAGGCATTTTATAGATTCCAGTTTATAACGATTATTACAAACTCAGTGACATTGCAGTTCTTTAGTATATTGCAAACCCAATCTATGACGGTTCGCTGATATGTTGTGAATCCTGAGTGTATTACAATCCCGAGATGTATCAAGACACGTTGAGTTTTACCGTGACCCATTTGGTTTTGCATTGCACTGCGTGGAGAGTGTGCATAATGCAAGGTCCCAATTTCCAGGCAGAAACTGTGCAACACGATCTTTCTGCAAGTGCTCAGTTTAGACTTCATATTAGAAATAAAAGGATATGGAGAAATTGGGGAAGAAACTAAGATTTATTAGAATGATACCAGGACTGAGAGGCGGAACCAAGAGGTTATGCTGCAGCTGTACAAAACTCTGGTGCGGCCGCACTTGGAGTATTGCGTACAGTTCTGGCCACCGCATTATAAGAAGGATGTGGAAGCTTTGGAAAGGGTGCAGAGGAGATTTACTAGGATGTTGCCTGGTATGGAGGGAAGGTCTTACGAGGTAAGGCTGAGGGACTTGAGGCTGTTTTCATTAGAGAGAAGAAGGTTGAGAGGTGACTTAATTGAAACATATAAAATAATCAGAGGGTTAGATAGGGTGGCTAGGGAGAGCCTTTTTCCTAGGATGGTGACGGTGAGCACGAGGGGGCATAGCTTTAAATTGAGGGGTGAAAGATATAGCACAGATGTCAGAGGTAGTTTCTTTACTCAGAGAGTAGTAAGGGAATGGAACGCTTTGAATGCAACGGTAGTAGATTCGCCAACTTTAGGTACATTTAAGTCATCATTGGACAAGCATATGGACATACATGGAATAGTGTAGGTTAGATGGGCTTCAGATCGGTATGACAGGTCGGCACACATCGAGGGCCGAAGGGCCCGTACTGTGCTGTAATGTTCCATGTTCTATATTCTATAACTATCAGGAAAGGTTAAACAGACTGGGGCTTTTTTTAGAGTCATGTAGCGCAGAACCAGGCCCTTTGGCCCAACCTGCTCCATGCTGACCAAGTTTCCTAAACTAACCTAGTCCGACTTGTCAGCAATTGGCCCATATCCCTTTAAACTTTTCCTATGCATGTACCTTTCAAGATGCCTTTTAAATGTTGTCATTATACCAGCCTCCACCACTTCCTCCGGCAGCTCATTCCATACAGGCACCACCCTCAGCGTGAGAATGATGCTCCTCAGGTGCATTTCCAATCTTTCCCCTGTCACTTTACATCTATGCCCTCTAGTTTTGAACACCACCCCCCAACATTACCCTTGGAAAAAGACACTGGCTACTCACATTATCAATACCCCTCATGATTTTATAAACCTCTACAAGGTCACTGCTCAGCCTCCAATGCTCCAGGGGAATCTCTCAAAAGCAGCGCTGTGAGGGTGACCTGCCTGAGGTTTTTACATTTCCTAAAGGGGTTCCGATCGGGGAGATACAGAGAAGATGTTTCCATTTGTGTGGTATGAGGGAGGAAGCATTGCCGTAAGATAGGCAGCAGCAATAAACGTCGCAAATTCAGGAGAAGAGGCAAAGTGTATTGCTCAGCTGAGATAGCAGTAATTTCCTTACTCAGCCCAGCAGCAGCATCTTGTGGTGGGCAGAAATGTGACTGAAGAAGAATATAAACTAACCGCTCCTAACTAGAAGGATCTTCAACATTGTTTATCCTGCAGCCCTGCAAGGGGCTCATTGATGGATTTTGTAAATTCAGACACACGAGTGGGAGACAGCACAGGTCTGTGTTTTCAATGGGAGACAGCACGGGTCTGTGTTTTCAGTGGGAGACAGCACGGGTCTGTGTGTTCAGTGGGAGACAGCACGGGTCTGTGTTTTCAGTGGGAGACAGCACGGGTCTGTGTGTTCAGTGGGAGACAGCACGGGCCTGTGTGTTCAGTGGGAGACAGCACGGGTCCATGTTTTCAGTGGGAGACAGCATGGGTCTGTGTTTTCAGTGGGAGACAGCACGGGTCTGTGAGTTCAGTGTGAGACAGCACGGGTCTGTGAGTTCAGTGGGAGACAGCACGGGTCTGTGTTTTCAGTGGGAGACAGCATGGGTCTGTGTGTTCAGTGGGAGACAGCACGGGTCTGTGTTTTCAGTGTGAGACAGCGCGGTTCTGTGTGTTCAGTGGGAGACAGCACGGGTCTGTGTTTTCAGTGGAAGTCAGCACGGGTCTGTGTTTTCAGTGGGAGACTGCACGGGTCTGTGTTTTCCGTGTGAGACAGCACGGGTCTGTGTTTTCAGTGGGAGACAGCAGGGGCCTGTGTTTTCAGTGGGAGACAGCACGGGTCTGTGTGTTCAGTGTAAGACAGCGCGGGTCTGTGTGTTCAGTGGGAGATAGCACGGGTCTGTGTTTTCAGTGGAAGACAGCATGGGTCTGTGTTTTCAGTGTGAGACAGCACAGGTCTGTGTTTTCAGTGGGAGATAGCACTGGTCTGTGTTTTCAGTGGGAGACAGCACGGGTCTGTGTGTTCAGTGGGAGACTGCACGGGTCTGTGTTTTCCGTGTGAGACAGCACGGGTCTGTGTGTTCAGTGGGAGACAGCACGGGTCTGTGTTTTCAGTGGGAGACAGCAGGGGTCTGTGTGTTCAGTGGGAGACAGCACGGGTCTGTGTTTTCAGTGGGAGACAGCAGGGGTCTGTGTATTCAGTGGGAGACTGCACGGGTCTGTGTTTTCCGTGTGAGACAGCACGGGTCTGTGTGTTCAGTGGGAGACAGCACGGGTCTGTGTTTTCAGTGGGAGACAGCAGGGGTCTGTGTGTTCAGTGGGAGACAGCACGGGTCTGTGTTTTCAGTGGGAGACAGCAGGGGTCTGTGTGTTCAGTGGGAGACACACGGGCCTGTGTATTCAATATGAAACAGCACGGGTCTGTGTATTCAGTGTGAGACAGCACAGGTCTGTGTGTTCAGTGGGAAACAGCAGGGACCTGTGTGTTCTGTGTGAGACAGCACAGGTCTGTGTGTTCAGTGTGAAACAGCACGGTTCTGTGTGTTCAGTGGGAGACAGCACGGGTCTGTGATTAATTACCTGCTGTAATTAAATGACAATTCCCCCATGCTGTGAGTCCCGCACCCTCACTGTTTCTCTCCGGCTATTTCTTTCACTCTCTCTCTCGTACATTAGCTTGGGGTCAGTACTGACTCACACTGAAGGAGTAGGCCGTGCTGTTTCACAATGAAAACGCAGGCCAATGTTATCTCACGTGGAAAATACATGACTGTGCTGTCTTACACTGAATACACAGACCTGTGCTGTCTCACACTGAATGCACAGACCTATTCTGTCTCACAGTGAAAACACAGACCCGTGCTGTCTCACACTGAAAACACAGACCTGTGCTGTCTCACACTGAAACACAGGCCTGTGCTGTCTCCCACTGAAAACACAGACCAGTGCTATCTCCCACTGAATACACAGACCCATGCTGTCTCACACTGAATACACAGACCCGTGCTATCTCACACTGAAAACACAGACCCGAGCTGTCTCTCACTGAACACACAGACCCGTGCTGTCTCACACTGAATACACAGACTGCGCTGTCTCGCACTGAATACACAGACCCGTGCTGTCTCACACTGAATATACAGCCTGCGCTGTCTCGCACTGAAAACACCGACCCGAGCTGTTTCACACTGAATACACAGCTCCCTGCTGTCTCACACTGAAAACACAGACCCGAGCTGTCTCACACTCATCAGTAAATTATTGCAAGAATATAAATCTCAGAGGAAACATCAATGCCATATTATTTGATGAAGATGCTGCTGATTTATTGCCAAGAGGTCTCTGATTGAGAGAGGCCCTGCCTTGGGAGCTGCACCTCGGTAAAATTTACTGGTAAGCGATTATTGAAAATTGTCAGATAATAAAATGTGAGGCTGGATGAACACAGCAGGCCAAGCAGCATCTCAGGAGCACAAAAGCTGACGTTTCGGGCCTAGACCCTTCATCAGAGAGGGGGATGGGGGGAGGGAACTGGAATAAATAGGGAGAGAGGGGGAGGCGGACCGAAGATGGAGAGTAAAGAAGATAGGTGGAGAGAGTGTAGGTGGGGAGGTAGGGAGGGGATAGGTCAGTCCAGGGAAGACGGACAGGTCAAGGAGGTGGGATGAGGTTAGTAGGTAGCGGGGGGTGCGGCTTGGGGTGGGAGGAAGGGATAGGTGAGAGGAAGAACCGGTTAGGGAGGCAGAGACCGGTTGGACTGGTTTTGGGATGCAGTGGGTGGGGGGGAAGAGCTGGGCTGGTTGTGTGGTGCAGTGGGGGGAGGGGACGGACTGGGATGGTTGAGGGATGCAGTAGGGGAAGGGGAGATTTTGAAACTGGTGAAGTCCACATTGATACCATATGGCTGCAGGGTTCCCAGGAGGAATATGAGTTGCTGTTCCTGCAACCTTCGGGTGGCATCATTGTGGCAGTGCAGGAGGCCCATGATGGACATGTCATCAAGAGAATGGGAGGGGGAGTGGAAATGGTTTGCGACTGGGAGGTGCAGTTGTTTTTTGCGAACTGAGCGGAGGTGTTCTGCAAAGCGGTCTCCAAGCCTCTGCTTGGTTTCCCCAATGTAGAGGAAGCCGCACCGGGTACAGTGGATGCAGTATACCACATTGGTAGATGTGCAGGTGAACCTCTGCTTGATGTGGAATGTCATCTTGGGGCCTGGGATGGGGGTGAGGGAGGAGGTGTGGGGACAAGTGTAGCATTTCCCCAGTTCTGCTTTGTGAAGACATTGCTGTGGCTAATGCCAGTGGTCCCTTAACCCTGTTTTGGATATGAAGGAAGGTGATTGGGAATTGAAAACATCCACTCTGTTTCTCTCTCTGTGTCTTCACTGATGCTGCCAGACGTGCTGAGCGTCTTCAGCATTCTTTTATATTTTGATTCAGATTTCCGGCATCTGCAGTATTTTGCTATTATTAATCCTGTTTAGTTGAAAAAGGTGCAAATGAATGGGGTGTGTTCTTTCTCTTTGCGATGAGCAGGGTCCTGCATTTGAATGTACCTCTATCCCTAAAATTTAGATTGTATGGCCATTCAAATTGACATGACATCAGGTCCAAACCCAATCTTTCTTCCAATATTGCATACTTATGGCATTTACAATTATAATCAATATTTGCAGGATCATCAGGGACACACTTCTACAGTTCCTAACATTTCAGTGTACTGCAGTTGAAAGGCCTCAGACAATGCACTTTCCAAAGAAACACAGGAAATAGGAGTAGAGATAGGGTACGTGTTTGTTCATGGAATCCTGTGTCGCGTACCAGGCTTCCAGAAATTCCCTTGAATGCCTGGTGTTGTTCTCATGTCCCAGTATCATCACTTTGTCCCGGTCGATCTGACAGTCCTCATTGTCTGAGATAAGTGAATTTTGTTTGTATCTTTTTTCATTGCCAGCTGGCGTTTGCCTATCCTGGCCATCAGTTTTCTCCCTGTACAGACAATGAGTTCGAGTGGGACAAAGTGATGACACTGGGGACAAGCAAACACCAGGCATGCAAGGGAAGTTTGCTTCTCAACCCGGGGGACTCTGTTAACAAACACATTAGAAATAGACCCTGTATACGGACCACTGCTAAAACAACAGAATTGGAAGCGACAAGACCATCACACCAGAGAGTCATATAAATCTGGAAGGAAGCACAACACCGATGCTTCAATTAGAGGTCGCATTCACAATGTTGCCTAGAAGCGTAATGAAACGTCTGCACACCATAAAGCAATTGGCTGGGCAAGCTAAGAAGCAACTACATGCACGATCTGAGCTACAAATTTTTGCTGGGACCTTAAAAAGTAGCCCTGAACCGCAGTCTGTGCTAGTGTGTGACCCAGGAGGACTTCTTGCTCTGGAAGCCCAGCAGGTTTGAGACAGACCAAAGTGCATCCTTTACCAAGTTAATGGTGAGAACACTGTACCTCTCCCCAGACTATCTTCCCATGCTACAGGGGGGTAGATAACCTTCAACCCCATCCACCCTCACCCTGATGCAGCCACCTCAATGACATCATGTCGAGGAGACACCTTCATCCAAATGCTAGGTCTGTGCTAAGCCTATCCATTTAATTTCTCAAATCATTATCTCACTATGCTGCTACATTCCTTTAGGTGCTCACATCCCTTTAAATTGCACCCACTGTCCAATGTTGCCCCTCCCCCTCTCACTTATGATGCCAAACACTGCATTGCACAGAGCTTTCAGAGTTCTCGATTGTTATGTTTGTTTTATAAAAATAACTATACTTTGAAACGTTGGCTTTTTCTTTCACTGTGGGTGGTGCAGTGGCTCAGCGGTTGGCGCTGCTGCCTCACAGCACCAGAGACCCGGGTTTGATTCCACCTTCGGGCAGCTGTCTGTGTGGAGTTTGCATACTCCTCCTCCCACAGTCCAAAGATGCGCAGTTCAGGGTGGATTGGCCATGCTAAATTGTCCCAAAGTGCACAGGGATGTAGCAGTCAGGCAGATTAGACAAGGTTAATGTGGGGTTGTGGGGACAGGGTGGGTCTGGGTGGGATGCTCTTTGAGAGGTTGGCACAGGTTGGATGGGCTGAATAGTCTCTTTCTGCACTGTAGGGCTTCTATGATTCTTATGATGTGGATATTCTGGGCTCTCTTGCCCACATCAGTGGAATTAGCCTCTCCTCCCTTGCCCCCATTGAAATGACTCAGGCTGATGTTAGCTTGTGGTATATATTTGACAGCACAATAGCAATTATGTCATGGAGGGTGGGGTCGGGTGGGGGGGTGTGGGGGTGGGGAGTGTGACAATGGCCTGATCCATTCAAATCTGTCTCAAGAGTGAGAGGGCAAAGGCTGACTCTGTATTTGCTTTAGTTCATGTTCTCCGCCAACATAACACCATTCTGCCAGTCTCATTGGTGGGCCATGTCCCCTTGGTGATTGGTGAGGGGTTCAGTGTTTGTGCGTGTGTCTGTGTGTGTGACACATGGTGTGTGTGTGTGTGTGTGAGAGAGAGATTGTGTGTGTTTACATGTGAGTGCATGTGTATATGTTTCTGTGTTTACGTGCATAAGTATGCTTATGCATATGTATGTGAATGAGTGTGTATGTGAGGAAGTGTGGGTGTGTGTGAGTGGGTGAGTGTGAGTGTGTGTGAGAGTGAGTTTGTGATTTTGTGTGTGTGTGTGTGTGAGAGAGTGTATGAGAGTGTGTGTGTATGTGTGTGTGATTGAGTTTGTGAGTGAGTGTGTGTGTATGAATGTGGTTATGTGTGTGTGTGAGAGTGAGTTTGTGATTTTGTATGTGTGTGTGTGTGTGTGAGAGTGTCTGTGTGAGTGTGTGTATGTGAGACTGAGTTTGTGAGTGTGTGTGTGTGAGTGAGAGTGTGAGTGAGTGTGTGTGTGCGTGTGTGTGTGAGTGTGCATGAGTGAGTGAGTGTGTGAGGGAAGTGTGTGTGCGAGTGTATGAGTGTGTGTGTGAAAGAGTGAAAGTGTGTGTGTGTGTATGTGTGTTTGTGTGTATGAGTGAGAATGTGTCTGTGTGTGGGGGGGTGAGTGAGTGTGTGTGAGTGAGTGTGTTTGTGAGTGAGTGTGTTTGTGTGTGTGATTCAGTGAGAGTGTGTGTGAGTGAGTGAGAGAGTGTGTGTGTGTGTGTGTGTGTGTGTGTGTGTGGGGGGGGGGCGTGAGTGAGTGTGTATGAGTGGGTGTGTTTGTGTGAGTGAGTGTGTTTGTGTGTGTGATTCAGTGAGTGTGTGTGAGTGAGCCAGTGTGTGAGTGAGTGTGTTTGTGTGTGTGATTTAGTGAGAGTGTGAGTGAGTGAGTGAGTGAGTGAGAGAGTGTGTGAGTGAGTGTGTTTGTGTATGTGTGAGTGTGAGAGTGTGAAAGAGTGAGAGTGCGTCTGTGCGAGAGTGTGTGAGACAGTGAGTGTGTAAGTGATTGTATGAGCGCGGTACCAGAGCTGGGTGCCATGCCTGCCAGAGCCCCGTACAGTCTCCTCTGCCACCTGCTGCTGCTTGCCAGTGCCCTGGGCAGTGCCCTGTCTTGTTATACCTGCTTCGCCAAGAGCTCACGGAAGTTCTGCACCGATTATGTGGGTCAGACGCAGACTGAGCTCTATCTAGCCAACTGCTGGAAGCCAATCAGCGCTTTGATAAAGACTCGGCAGGTGTACTGGCTACATGTCGGTAAGTAAGTGTGGCAAATGCACCAGCCCAGGCTCCCCTTACCATCGCCCAGCCTCAGACCATCTGCTCCACCACTGTCAATTTTTCAGAGTCAGGTGATGTGTACACCATGCATTAAAATCCTGGTGGTCACCATTGACCAGAAACTGACCTGAACCAGCCTTATCAACACCGTGTCTGCAACACCTGGTCAGAGAGTGAGCAGCTCACCTCCTGACTCCCCCCGAAGCCTGTCCCACCATCCCCAAGGCACAAATCAGGAGTGAGATGGAATACTCCCCACTTGCCCCTGGATGGGGGCAGCCCCAACTCAAGAAGCTCGACACCATCCAGGACAAAGCAGCCCCGGCTTGATTGGCACCACATCCACAAACATCCCACTCCCTCACCCCACCGACGCTCAGTAGCAGCAGTGTGTACCATCGACAAGATGCTCTGCAGAGATTCACCAAAGATCCTCAGGCAGCACCTTCCAAACCCATAAGCACTTCCATCTAAAATTGGCTTCAGTTAGCTCAGTTGCCTGGGCAGCTGGTTTATGAGCGATGCCAACTGTGTGGGTTCAATACCCACACCAGCTGAAGTTACCTGGAAGGACTCTCCTATCAACCTCTCCCCTGTGATGACCCTCAGGTGAAACCACCCACCAGCCATCTCAAAGAGCAGCCCTGAGGTCTGATAAAACTGTGGCAACTAGAAAGACAGATGGAGCAGATACATGGGAACGTCGCCTTTAATTTCCCCTCCAAGCCACTCCCCCTACATCGCCATTCCTTCACTGGCGCAGGATCAAAATCCTGGAATTCCCTCCCTAACAGCATTGTGGGTCAACCCACCGCAGGTGATCTGCAGCGATTCAAGAAGGCAGCACACCCCCACCTTCTCAAGGGGGCAATGAGGGACGGGCAATAAATGTTGGAGGTGTGCATCCATTAAATAAATTCTTAAAATTTGTAAGCATGCCTGCAGAACACTCTGGAAGTGACTTGGCATTTGGTATTTCAGATTGATGTGAGAGATCATTCTATTGAAAGCCCAGTCAACATGGTTTCGACCATATCAAGTAATCCTAGCACAGAAATAGTCCATTCAACACATTTATTCCACACTAGTATTGCTACTCTACGCCAACCTCCCTCTCACCTCCTTCATCTCCCCCGACATCACCATCTCCTTCTGTCCCTTGTGTATTTAACCAGCTTCCCTCCTTTCAATTCATCAACACAATTCACCAATATCATTCCCTGTGGGAGCACATTCCCACACCCCAACCCCCTACCATTCCCTATAAGAGTGTATCCCACATTCCATCCCTGACTCCCTGTGGGAGCAGGTCCCAAATTCCCCCAGGTTCCACATCTCCCCCCCCCCCACTCCCTGTGGGACTTAATCCCCACATTCTCCACCCCGCCCCACCCCCCGACTCTCTAGGGAGAAGATGCTTCTCCTGAATTCCTTGCTGGATTTATTTGTGTTCTATTAATGGCCGCTCATTCCGGTCTCCTCCTCCCCCAACGAGTGGAACCAGCTTGTCCGCATCTCCCTGACTGAACCACCTTTCAGAATTGTTAAAGCCCTCGATCAGGTTCACCCCCTCAGCTGCTTCCTTCTGATGGTTAGAATCTCTCTGTTCTGGGATCATGCTTTGTAAAAGTAGAGACATAATGGTTAAGTCAGACATATTTACAGTGATATTGTTTTTCCGTTCCTTGTGGATTGCCCTGATGAATGTGTGATGAGAAACGCTGACAAAACTTCTGTTGCTATTTGTATCATGTAGGCCTCACTCACTGATTGACTGAAACTGGTGGTCACCTGAGGTGTGGAAACAGAAGCAGGCCATTCGGCCCATTGCTCACCATTCAAGGAGATCATAGCTAATCTGGCCCTCAGCTCCACTGTCCTGCCTCTTCCTCATAATCCTTGATTCCCCCTTTGTTGGCTAAAAATCTGTCTATCTCGACCTGGTACATACTGAACGACCCGACCTCTACATCTCCCAGCAACAGAGAATTCCACAGAATTCAATACCCCTCCGAAATTCCTCCTGCCCTCTGTCTTAAACATGTACCCTTTAGTCCGGGATTGGACCCACTGATTCTAGACTCTCGCATGAGGAGAAAGCTCTCCAGGTCTCCCCTGCAAAGTTATCTCTATGTTTCCATAAGGTCACCTCTCATTCCTCCAAACTCCAGCGGGTACTGGCCCAACTTACTCAACACTCTCCTCCACAAGACAGTCCCTCCCTACTCAGGATCATACCTTCCCTGGTCTGTCTCCATGGCAAGCTCAGCTTTCCTGAGATAAGGGGCCCAAAACTATTCACAGCAGTCCCGCTGTGATCTGACTTGTGAGCTTGGTTTTCATTTTGCAGAGCCTCCTAGTCTCTATTCGCCGTCCGAAATAAACTTTAAAGTCTTGATTGGCTTTCCCAATGGATCCCTGACCCCGGCTGAGCCACCAATGGGAGATGCAGGAGGCAGTGGATTTTGGAGGGGAAATCATCTCCGGTAGATCAGCACCCTTCCTAGATCCTTCCCAAACCTCCAGAGGATGGCAGCTAACTGGTACATTCTCTTTTTTTTTGTTTTGTTTTTCTCTCTCCCCATTGCGGACAGCCCAGACTGCCTACAAGAAGCTGAAGTCGATTTACGAAAAGGCTTTGAACTTTATCAAGAAAAGACGAAGAGAGTTCCCAGCAGGTACTGAGGAGAGCTGACTGTTCACTTTGTCTCCTGAGGTTCGAGGGTGGTGGTAGTGGGGATTAGAGCAGATGGGGACCAGAAGCCACTGCAACGGGCGGAATGGCCTCAATCTTGTACGTTATTTTATTCTTCCAAAGTCCTGGTCACGTTCATTGTGCACAAAGCAGGACAATTGATCTGTGCACAGCAAGATCCCACTGGAAGCAGCGGTGGTGGCCCTTCTAAGAGAGGCAGTGCAAGGGGGGCAATGAGCTGCAGGGGGCAATGAGAGAGTGCGACCCTGCGCCCAAAAGAAGAGGCAAAAAGGGAAGAGAAGACATTGGTGGGGGTGGGGGGGTTGGGGGTCCTGGGAATCTGGGAGGGCGAGTGGGGATGGAGAAGAGGACAGATTTCCCGGGCAATGCTAAGAGTGGGACAAATTGTGCAGAGCTTGGCAAGAGCTGGGAGAAGCCCATAGGGCTGAATAGTCTGGGCTGGGTGACAGGGATGGATCAGTGGAGGCAGAAAATGTCACTCACAATTAAATCCCCCATGTGCTTATCTTCCGCAGAGCCTTATTCGAGTCTCCTGGACCACGTGGAGAAGGAAGTCTTGAATAAAGTGTTCAGTTTGAAAAAAGGTATGTCTCTTTCCAGCGTCATATTTCACGAGTTTGTCGACCCAATCTTCGCTCCTCAATCAGATAAGGGTCCTACAAATGCTGCACCGAAATGTCAAACCGCACACTAGAGCTTCCACATCCCTCCCACTCCCTTCCCCATTCTCCTCAAACAGACCCCGGTGCACGCTCGGAGCACCGTGCACAGTCCCAGTCTCCGTATCCCTCAGTTAGACCCACACTCGGAGCACCGTGCACTCTCCCAGTTTCTGTATCCCTCAGTTAGACCCACACTCGGAGCACCGTGCACAGTCCCAGTCTCCGTATCCCTCAGTTAGACCCACACTCGGAGCACCGTGCACAGTTCCAGTCTCCGTATCCCTCAGTTAGACCCACACTCGGAGCACCGTGCACAGTTCCAGTCTCCGTATCCCTCAGTTAGACCCACACTGGGAGCACCGTGCACAGTTCCAGTCTCCGTATCCCTCAGTTAGTCCCACACTCGGAGCACCGTGCACAGTTCCAGTCTCCGTATCTCTCAGTTAGACCCACACTCGGAGCACCGTGCACAGTTCCAGTCTCCGTATCCCTCAGTTAGACCCACACTGGGAGCACCGTGCACAGTCCCAGTTTCCGTATCCCTCAGTTAGACCCGCACTCGGAGCACCGTGCACAGTTCCAGTCTCCGTATCCCTCAGTTAGACCCACACTCGGAGCACCGTGCACAGTTCCAGTCTCCGTATCCCTCAGTTAGACCCACACTCGGAGCGCCGTGCACAGTTCCAGTCTCCGTATCCCTCAGTTAGACCCACACTCGGAGCGCCGTGCACAGTTCCAGTCTCCGTATCCCTCAGTTAGACCCACACTCGGAGCACCGTGCACAGTTCCGGGCTCCGTATCCCTCAGTTAGACCCACACTCGGAGCACCGTGCACAGTTCCAGTCTCCGTATCCCTCAGTTAGACCCACACTCGGAGCACTGTGCATATTCCAGTCTCCAGGAGGAGTAGGGTTGTCGGGGGAGGAGGTGCATGTAGCCAGGGTGGTGACCAGGTAACAGGGCCATCCATTGAAGACAGTCCCTAATAAATCCAATGGGGAATTCAGGAGAAAATTCTATCTCCTGGAGAGTGTCGGGGGCTGGAATGTGGGACTCCCTCCCACAGGGAGTTAGGAGGGGGCAACGTGGGACTCGTCCCACAGGGAGTTGTGGGGGGAATGTGGGAGTCGCTCCCACAGAGAGTTGGGTGGTGGGGAAATGTGGGACTCGCTCCCACAGGGAGTAGCGGTGGGGGGGGGGGGTGGTGGAATGTGGGACTCGCTCCCACAGGGAGTAGCGAGGGGGGGAAATGTGGGACTTGCTCCCACAGGGAGTTGGGGGGGGGTGGAATGTGGGACTCGCTCCCACAGGGATTAGCGAGGGGGGGAAATGTGGGACTCGCTCCCCCAGGGAGTGGGGTGGGGTGATATGTTCGACTCGCTCCCACAGGGAGTTGGGGGGGGGGGTGGAATGTGGGACTCGCTCCCACAGGGATTAGCGAGGGGGGGAAATGTGGGACTCGCTCCCACAGGGAGTGGGGTGGGGCGATATGTTCGACTCGCTCCCACAGGGAGTTGGGGGGGTGAATTTGGAACTTGCTCCCACAGGAAGTGGGATATGTGGGACTCAAGGTGAATGTGTTGATGTATTGATGGCGTGATACTGGATAAAGACATGAGGTAGTGAGGGTGAGAAGGAGATGGTTATGGGGGAGGTAATAAAATGAGAGACTGGGAGGATACTCATACCGAGGAGAAACACCAGTGTGGGGAAGCGGGGCTGAATGGCCTCCTCTTGCGCTGGGAACTCAGTTTCACTTCACTTTAACCCTCAATGTGTAACACAACAGCTGAACATTATAACTCTCTCTCTCTGTGTTTCAGCATCACCCTGTAATTACACCTGCGGTAAGTTTACATCAGTCTGAAAGACTTGCATTTTACTAGCACCTTGTCCCTCCTCTGTGCTCCTCACAGACAATGAGTGTTCGTATATTGAAGGGCAGTAACCATTGGAAGGTTAGAAATACTGCGACCAAATGGTGCACAGCAAGATCTCACTAAATACACGGTGACACGCGCTGGTTCTGTTGCCACTCAGAGGGCAAATGTTGGCTCTGGATCAGGCCTCCACAGCATAAGAGATTTGCACTATGCCCTGTGCTGAGAAAGGAGATGGTCAGGCTCCAAACATCCCAAAGGCTAGTTGTGAGCTGTCATGTTTATAGAAGGTGACTCTAAGCCCTTTCAACAATATCTGAACCTGAACCACATCAGAAACTTCTGACAGTATACTATCGGTAGCTCAGTCCAGTTATCCCAGGGTGGGGTGTAACCACCGCAGGAGGTTACAGAGGGCGGTGTGGTGGCTCAGTGGTTAGCACCAGGGACTCAGATTGAGTTCTGCCCTCGGCCGACTGTCCGTGTGGAGTTTGGACATTCTCCCTGTGTCTGCGTGGGGTTCCCCCCGGGTGCTCCAGTTTCCTCCCACAGTCCAAAGATGTGCAGGCTAGGAAGATCAGCCATGCTATAGTGTCCAGGGGTGTGTAGGTTAGGTGGGTTATAGGAGGATGGGTCTGGGTGGGATGCTCTGAGAGTCAGTACGAACTTGTTGGGCCAAAGGGCCTGTTTCCACACTGTAAGGACTCTATGAGATAGGGAGGATGGAGGGGTTACAGAGATAGGGAGGGGGTGTAGGGGCTGGAGGAGGTTACAGAGATAGGGAGGGGATGTAGGGGCTGGAGGGGGTTACAGAGATAGGGAGGGGGTGTAGGGGCTGGAGGGGGTTACAGAGATAGGGAGAGGGTGTAGGAGCTGGACGGGGTTACAGAGATAGGGAGGGGGTGTAGGGGCTGGAGGGGGTTACAGAGATAGGGATAGGGTGTAGGAGCTGGAGGGGTTTACAGAGAGAGAGGGAGGGGGTGTGGGGCAGGTGGAGAAACCAGACATAGGGAGATTGCTGTGACATGATCTGAATGTAACTTGCTTGTTGCTGACATTTTAACCAGCTTGTGTGTTTTTTCACAGGGATTAATATGGATGCCTATTATTTTGATTGTCAGCACTGCAGGATGAAAGGCTGTGAAGGTGTCTCCTTCAACTGCCCAAGTACGTCTGCTCTAAGTAACCCACTTCTAAACCAGCTGACTGGCCCAGAAACTGAGTCAGTTACACTGGAGTATGTTGACATTACTGAGAGATTTGCTGTAAATACTGACACACTTCCTTGGGATTCCCCTGTAAACACTGACACAATCCCCAGGGGTTCCCCCTGTAAACACTGACACACTCCCCAAGGACTCCCCCTGTAAACACTGACACACTCCCCAGGGATTCCCCCAATGAATACTGACACACTCTCCAGGGATTCCCCCTGTAAATACTGATACACTCCCCAGATATTTCCCCCCTGTAAATACTGACACACTCCCTGGGGATTCACCTTGTAAACACTGACACACTCCCCGGGGATTCCTCCTGTAAATATTGACACACTCCCTGGAGACGTCCTCTGTAAATACTGACACACTCCCCGGGGATCCCCCTGTAAACACTAACACACTCCCCAGGGATTCCCCTGTAAACACTGACACACTCCACGGGGACTCCCCTTGTAAATACTGACACACACCCTGGGGTTTCCCCCTGTAAACACTGACACACTCCCTGGGGATTCCCCCTGTAAATACTGACACACTTTCCCTGGGGATTCGAGATAATGGAACTGCAGATGCTGGAGAATTCAAGATAATAAACTGTGAGTCTGGATGAACACAGCAGGCCAAGCAGCATCTCGGGAACACAAAAGCTGACGTTTTGGGCCTAGACCCTTCATCAGAGACCCTTCATCACCCTCTCTGATGAAGGGTCTCGGATCGAAACGTCAGCTTTTGTGCTCCTGAGATGCTGCTTGGCCTGCTGTGTTCATCCAGCTTCACACTTTATTATCTTGGATTTCCCTGGGGATTCACCCTGTAAACACTGCCACACTCCCCGAGGATTCCTCCTATAAATATTGACACATTCCCTGGAAACGCCCTCTGTAAATTCTGACACACTCCACTGGCACTCCCCTTGTAAATACTGACACACACCCTGGGGTTCCCCCCTGTAAACACTGACACACTCCCTGGGGATTCCCCCTGTAAATACTGACACACTTTCCCTGGGGATGCGAGATAATGGGAACTGCAGATGCTGGAGAATTCAAGATTATAAAGTGTGAAGCTGCATGAACACAGCAGGCCAAGCAGCATCTCAGGAGCACAAAAGCTGACATTTTGGGCCTAGACCCTTCATCAGAGACCCTTCATCACCCTCTCTGATGAAGGGTCTCGGATCGAAACGTCAGCTTTTGTGCTCCTGAGATGCTGCTTGGCCTGCTGTGTTCATCCAGCTTCACACTTTATTATCTTGGATTTCCCTGGGGATTCACCCTGTAAATACTGAAACACTCCCCCAAGAATCCCCCTTGTAAATACTGACACATGCCCCAGGGATCCCCCATGTACATACTCACACACTCCCCCGAGAGTACCCCCAGTAAAAACTGACACACGCCTCAGGAATTCCCCCATGTACATAATGACACACTCTCCCGAGAATCCCCCCTGTAAATACTGACACACCCTGGGGATTCACCCCTGCAAAAACTGACACACTCCCCTGGAATCCCCCTGTAAATGCTGACACCAGGATTCACCTGTGTACATACTGACACAATCCCCAGGGATTTCTCCGTGTACATACTGACACAATCCCAGGAATTTCCCCATGTAAATACTGACACATTCCCCAGGGATTCCCCTGTGTAAATACTGACATACTCCCCCGGAGATTCCCCTGTAAATACTGACATATACTTCAGGGTCTTTCTATAAATAGTGACACATTCCCCAATGACTAGCAGTGACACACAGTAAAATGCAGTGAAAGTATGAAATAACACAAGTACCTTTGCATGGCATCCTCTGACATTAGACACACATCTCTCTGGTGTGCTGTGGTTTGTAAGGATCCTCGGGTAGGAGATGTGTATGCTGTGTAAAGTTGAACATCCCATGGATTAACGACCCTCCCTCCCTCACCACTTTGCGCAGCACCGTCAGTGTTAGCTCTCAACGCTAACCCACCCCTCCCCAAGACCACATGACAAAGCTCAGTGACTTATCCATTTCTTTGTGACAGACATTGCTGAAGTTGGGGACTCCCTGTTTGGGTGGACCTTCCCATTTGGAAACACCTCCAAATCCTCCCTCCTTCCCTCCCTCCCTGTAGCGGCCAGGGCTTCATGAGAATAGTCACTATGACTAAACCTCTTCCAGTTTGGTAACTTGCTCATAGAAGACTTCAGAATCACTGATAATGGGGAAATAAATTGTCCTGCACCCACCTTGATGAGCGTAGGAATGCCGAATTTCCATGGGAACACTAATGTCGACTGATTGGTCGGCACGTTGACTCGGATTGGTCGACACAGTCATCATGGACATTCCGGCAGTGAACTGTCGGCCCCACTCTTTTGTTTCATTCACACAAAAAAAAATGCACCAGCAATTGGCAACATTCCTATTGGCTGCAGAGGACACGTCCCTGCATTTTATTGCATCCATCTCCCTATTGCTCCCTAGCGTGTTCCCCATGACAACCTCACAGCCAATCAGATTGTGTGTGCCAAGCGAGCGTTTTCAGTTGTTGATGAAAACTGGCATTCTTGTACATGTCCTGATGTGTGTATAGAAAGATCTTTGGCAGTATCTATCCTTCTCTCTCTCTTCTGCGTTTTGCTCTCATCAGGACAGGATGGCAATAATGCCAAACTGCAAATGGAGCAGAGATTCAGGCTGCACACAGGAGGGAGAGGGGGATTTGTTGAATGTCAGCCTGTGGACTTTCCCTGGTCTGGCACCCTGAGATTGCACCAGGGAGCAGTTAACAGCTGGGGCTTTGTTTAAATTTAAACCAGGCTGGTCAACGCTCACTGGTCAACATATTGTCAGGATGAGTGGCCCAAAGGGAATGGTGGTTCTGAATGCTCGGAATATGCAGCAGTCTGCTTTCTCCATTTGCAAAGGACAGCTGTGAATATTGTGGTCGGGGCCTCGATCTAACGTGCTCATTCAAAGTCTCTTGTGATGTTCTTTCAGTTGAAGATGTGACAGTGAAAGAGACAGGCCAGGTGTCTATGAAATGTCAGCCCGACTTTACTATTCCCGTGATTGACTCAG
Source organism: Stegostoma tigrinum (assembly GCF_030684315.1). Lineage (NCBI taxonomy): Eukaryota > Metazoa > Chordata > Chondrichthyes > Orectolobiformes > Stegostomatidae > Stegostoma > Stegostoma tigrinum. Next base: position 5,752,528 of record NC_081394.1, on the reverse strand, counting down.
TCATTTGGATGTATGCATCTCACGTGAGTGTAGACATTTCTGCTTTGAATTCCCAACCTGCAGCAATCCTGCCTTCTTTCTCTCCCATTCCTTTTGGGGTTTAATACTCTCCTTTGCCCTCTCTTCCCTTCTGTAATATTTCAGCCCCACCTCTCGCACCATGAGCAATGCCATGGAGCCGCGCGGATTGTTTTCTACGCCAACATTGGGTCTTCAGCACGTTAACCAACCTCACTTTTGCAGGTGAGGAGCGATGTGATTTCACAGTTTAAGGTTCTGCACGTTGGTAGCGATGACTCTCTCAGCATTCACAATGTCAAAATGAAAAACACAGGAACCTATGCATGTGATGTCTTCAGGAAGAAGATCCTGCTTCTACGACGATTCTTTTACCTCCGAGGTGAGTCTTTCAGGGCACCCCCCACCCCACCCCGACACTCCCGCCAACACCAGCACCTGCCAGTCATTCTTCATCCCCACCCTCATTAATGTTTCCCTGGGTCAGGCTAGGCCGGACCGAGCCAGGCTGGAACAAGCCAGAATGGGCTGAACTGGGTTGAGCTGGGCTGAAATGTGCCAGGGGCCATACAACGTAGAGCTGAAGGAATACAGGAGGTCAGGCCCGAAATGTTGACTTTCCTGCTCCCCTGATGCTGCCTGGCCTGCTGTGTTCCTCCAGCTCCACACTGTGTTGGACTGACTCCAGTAATGGCAGTTCTTACTGTTTCCTGGAACGTGCTGGGCTGGGCTGGACGGGGCTGGACTAGTTTGGAATGGGCGAGACTGGAATGGGCCGGAATGAGCTCGACTAGTCTGGGCTGGATTGGTCTGAAGTGGGCCAAACTGGACTGGACTGGGCTGGGCCAGACTGGACCGATCTGGACTGGACTGGACTGGGCTAGACTGATCTGGACTGGACTGGGCTGGGCTGTGCTAGACTGGACCGGACTGGACTGGATTAGGCAGGACCGGACTGGACTAAACTGGGCATGATTGGACTGGACTGATCTGGGCAGTACTGGACTGATCTGGACTGGACTAGGCTGGACTGGACTGGGCAGTACTGGACTGATCTGGACTGGACTGGGCAGTACTGGACTGATCTGGACTGGACTTCTCTGGACTGGACTGGGCAGTACTGGATTGATCTGGACTGGACTAGGCTGGAAGACAGGACAGGAATGGATTGATCTGGACTGGAATAGGCTGGACTGGGCAGGACTGGACTAGGCTGGACTGAGCTGGGCCAGACTGGACTGATCTGGACTGTTCTGGACTGAGCAGGTTTGCGGCAATGTCTCAGACTCTATTTCTTCGCAGTGACCTGGAGCACTCTGCAAAGCAGCCTTGACCTGCAGGAGATGTTCCGGAGCGTTCTGCGGGAGAAGAAGACAACGTTGAAAACGCCCACGGCCAAACCGATCCCACCTCCAAACAAACGCATCGACAAACAGACAGAATCCCAACTGATTACCGCCATCGCCCTGGGAACGATACTCACCGTGTTGTCTGGAATGTGAGTCAGTGCTTTTACTGCACGGAGTCCCCAGCTCAGGGAATGGGCCATTCAGCCCCTCAGCTCCATTCTACTGCTTCTGTTCTGCACCAGCCTGCACTTCAACTACTCTGCGTAACTACACACCACAGCCCCCAACCCCCACAGTCAGCCGAGGGAGCGAGTCCCACATTCCCCTCCACCCCAAATCCCTGTGGGAGCGAGTCCCACATTCGCCTCCACCCCAAATCCCTGTGGGAGCGAGTCCCACATTCCCCTCCACCCCAAATCCCTGCGGGAGCGAGTCCCACATTCGTCTCCACCCCAAATCCCTGTGGGAGTGAGTCCCACATTCCCCACCACCCCAAATTCCTATGGGAGCGAGTCCCACATTCCCCACCACCCCAAATCCCTGTGGGAGTGAGTCCCACATTCCCCTCCACCCCAAATCCCTGTAGGAGTGAGTCCCACATTCCCACCCTCCAACTCCCTTTGGGATTGAGCCCAACATCCTCCCCCCTAACTCCTCGCCCCATGTGAGCAAGTCCCACATTCCCACCCCCCACTCCCTTTGGAATCAAGTCCCACATTCCCCTCCACCTACTCCCTTGGATTTATTCAGGACTGTCTTCTATTCACAGTCCCTCGTTCGGGTTTCGCCCCCACCTCCCCACTCCACACACACATACACACACACACACACACACAAACACACCCTCTCTCTCACTCCCACATACACACGCACACACACACACATGCACACACACACACACACGCACCCACACACGCTCTCTCTCTCTCACACACACACACACACACACACACACACACACACACAAACACACATGCACACACACACACGCACCCACACACGCTCTCTCTCTCTCACACACACACACACACACACACACACACACACGCTCACACACACGCACCCACACACGCCCTCTCTCACACAAACACGCACACTCACACAAACACGCACACTCACATAGCCACACACAGACTCACACACACAAACACACACACACACACGTGTGTGCACATGTGCACACACACACACACACGAACACACTCACACACACACACACAATCTCACGCACACACCCACACACGCGCGCACACACACCCATGCACACACACACGCACACGCACACACACACACATGCTCGCACGCACACGCACGCACACACACACATGCACACGCACAATTCGCACACGCGCACACACATGTGCACACACATACGCACACACACACAAACACACACACACACACGCACGCACACACACATGCACACGCACAACATGCACACGCACACACACGTGCACACACATATGCACACACACATACACGCACACACACACATGCATGCACACACGCACACACACACACGCACACGCACAATACGCACACGCACACACACATGTGCACACACACACACTCTCACACTCACACACCAAGTGGTAACACCTTCTCTATGTCTCCATGATCAAAAGGCCCTTTCTGAATTTTGATAGTCTTGACCAGGTCACCCCTCTCAGCCTCCTCCTCATCGAGAGAGACAGCCCCAGCGAGTTCCCTTCGCCCTGATTGTTTGAACCTCTCCATTTTGGGATCATCCTTTGCACACCTTGCCAAAGATTTGATTGGCTGTGAAGCCAGGGCATCTCTGAGGGATGTACAATACAATATCCTTTTTTATATTGTCATGTGTGGCCTATTGTAGGAGTGAGAAAGTGACATTTAGGTTACAACGACCTTGGTACAATTCTCGGATACAGTAGAGTTATAAAAGTAGATGCTTAATTACATAGTTGAAAATGAGTTAAATAATAGGAATATATTAAGGGGTTAACAGTGTTCTCCGATAAGGACTGTTCCCTCACACCAGCCTCTATCCAGGACTCAGCAATAGTATGCTGGAGTCTGAGATGATGTAGTGTGGAGCTGGATGGACAGAGCAGGCTGGGCAGCATTAGAGGAGCAGGAAAGCTGAAGTTTCGGTCTGGACCCTTCTTCAGAAATGGGAGAGGGGAAGGGGACTCTGCAATAAACAGAGTCGGCGGGGAGGCTGATGGAAGATAGGTGGAGAGAGACAGACAGGCCGAGGAGGCGGGGATGGAGCCAGTAAAGGTGAGGCTGGGTGGGGAGTTGGGATGAACCCCCACGTCCTACCTCCCAGCCTCATCCCTGCCTCCTTGACATGTCCATCTTCCCTCAACTGACCAACCCCCATCCCAACTCCCCACCTACGCTCACCTGCACTGGCTCCATCCCCACCTCCTTGACCTGTCTCTCCACCTACCTGCTCCTTTATCCATCTTCCATCTGCCTCCCCATCTCTCCCTATTTATTTCAGAATCCTCTTTCCCTCCCCTATTTCTGAAGAGGGGTCCAGACCTGAAACGTCAGATTTCCCACTCCTCTGATGCTGCCTGGCTTAATATGTTCATCCAGTTTCACACCTTGTTATCTCCATCCAGGACTCTCTGCCTATCCGTTGCTCCGAGGCTGCTTCCCATGTACTGCTGGAGAGCTTCTCCCCCCACCCTGCTCCAGGGCTCATTGCTCACGGTGTTCTGGGGTTCACGGGGCGAGCCTCCAGACTCCCAGAACACTAGGCCACGCTGAACATGCTGGTTTCTCTCTGGAATCGGCCTGTGCTTCCTCCTCAACACTCCGGGGAGAGTTGGGATGGGTGTGAAAAAGGGGGGACCGAGGGCGAAACAAAAGTGGGACCAGACCGGGCGAGCAGAGGAGCTCTGACCAGAGAGTCCTACTCTGCCACCACCTTGCTCTCTCCAGTGGAAGTTGGCAATACAAATGCAGTGCTTTCCTTTGTGTCTCCCCTCAGTGCTGTCTATCGATGGGCCACTCGCATGAAATGAGCCTCCTGACAGATGGATCCTGCGAAGGCTTTCATGGCCAAACAGCCAGGAAACCCAGCGGCTGGACTATGACTGGGGATTTCACGCTTGTGTCAGGCATACATGAAAATCAATGATTCATGTAAATGCGAGTTTATAAATTTCAAATTAAAGTGGGGCTGATTTTCGTGAGGCATGATGTGGACTCCAATTGGGCTTCTGGTCTCTTTAAAAACCCAGAATGTATTCATAAAGACATCCAGGACCACCGGAAAGTGTCTACCTGATCTAGGGTCAGCGCTGAGGGAGCGGGCACTGTCGGAGTGTCAGCGCTGAGGGAGCGCCGCACTGTTGGAGGGTCAGTGCTGAGGGAGTGGGCACTGTCGGAGTGTCAGTGCTGAGGGAGCGTCGCACCATCGGAGGGGCAGTACAGAGGGAACGGGCACTGTTAGAGGGTCAGTACAGAGGGAATGGGCACTGTTAGAGGGTCACTGCTAAGGGAGTGCCACACTGTTGGAATTATTTGTCTTCCTGAGGCACGATTATCCCAATGACCTGGTCACGTTGATGGATTTAAATGATGAATCCAATGGATTCTGTTAAGAGTGAATCCTGGAATTGAGGGGAAAAAAAAGCTGTTGCTCACCCTATCCTTAAACTGAATGCAGTTTGTGATAGAGTGCTGTTCCCAGATCCTCCTTGGTCAGGTGCTTTTATATCGCGGAGTCAGGGCACCACTGATGAAATGTTCTCCATCTAGTGGCCTGCATGTGACACTACATCGTGACTGTTTACATGGAAATATTGAATGGGAAGCGTTAGGTTACAAAAGGCTGCGATCGATCTGGATAAATATGATGTAGACAGGGAATGCACATGCTGCAGGGAACATTAAATCATATTTATAGATACATAATTGACAAATTACAAGAAGAGATAGAGAAGTCTTTACAATCTTCATGACAAACAGAGGACATGCCCTCATCCCAGATGTGATGGTGAGTCTTTCTGGAACATTCCTTCACTGAGAGCAATGTTGAAGGTATGCTGATGGGTTTGTGACTGAGATGGAGTGCTGAATTGCAGTAGCCACCGGGGACTGTCAGTCTGTCTGGAGTTGCTCACAGGGAGTGAGTAGTGTCAGGCGAGGCTCCAGCCCTCCCCCTTCCCAGGGAGATTGGTGCTTGCCGACCTGTGAGAGGGAGAGGAGCATACACTGAGTGAGCATGTTTGACCCTCTCCTGGCTGGGTGAGCCTCGGATACACTCCCGTCTTGTCACACAATGAAGACCTGGAATTCACTCCCAAAAACTTCTCTCAATCCCTATCCCTCCGTCTCACCCTGTCTCTCTGCGCACCCACCACCCCCCAACTTTCTCACACCCTTTCTCCCTCTCTCCCTCCCTTCATCCCTCTTTCCCCCTCCTATTCTCTCTGCCGCTCTTCACCCTTCTGTCTGTCTGTCTCTCTCTCTCCCTCCTTCTTCCCCATCTCCAATTTTCTCCTTCTTTCAACCCCCCTCTCTGTCTTCCTGAGTCTCCCCAAGTCAGTCTCCCTCTTTCCCTCTTTCCCTCTCTCTTTCTCTTTCTCCCTTTATCTCTCCATCCTCCCTCTCTCCCATCTAACTCCCTCTCTCCACCCTTCCCTTTCTCGCTGCCCCTCTCCATCCCTCTCCCTCCCTCTTTCCCTCCCTCCCTGTCCTCCAAGCTCTACCTCACTCCCTCACTCTACCTCACTCCCTCACTCTACCTCACTCCCTCGCTCTACCTCACTCCCTCACTCTCCATTGCTCTCCCTCTCTCTTTCCGTCCCTTTCTATCTCCCTCCCCTCTCTCCCTCATCCTCTCCCTCTCTCTTTTTACCTGTCTCTCCCTCCCTCTCTCCCTCTCACTCTCACTATCTCTCCCTTTCTTTTCACCCTTCTGCACTCTCTCTCTTACTTCCCCCCTCTTGCTTTGACCTTCCCATCCCTCTCTTTCTCTCTCTCTCTCGTTCTCCTCCTTTACAATACTCAACCCTTTTTCACTGATCTTTTGGTCTCCTGCCCCTAGTGTGTCCTTGACATGATTCCTTCCTACATTTTGTGTGATCATTGGCTCATGTAATGGGATGGGGCATTTCAGCATTAGTACAGCTGCTGTAGAAATGCAGGAGGATGTTACAGTGGGATCACCGTGCTCCCTTGTCACTGAGGAAATTCGATTATTGGGAATCACTCAAATTGTCTACGCTGATCTCTTTGCATGGTCTATTCCGAATTTAAAATTGTGCTCACCTCTCTTGCTAGCCTGCGACAGAACAATTAATAACAACCATTATTATTATGCTGTATTGACCGATAAATTGATTGGAAAGGATCTTTCTTGGGAAGGTTTGCAAGATGCTTGAGATCATTTTGTCCTTTTTGTCTTATTAACTGTTTAACACGAAGCTACCAACTTATCCATGGTGTAAACTCAAGGCATTTGCTGCGGTGTCATGTCATATATCTCCACCAGGGAAAGAGTGACCAGAATAGACCCACATGCTCACATGACATTCACTCGCAGCTCCCCCCACCAACCACCCCCCCCCCTCGCCCAGTGGTTTCCCAAGCAGTCATTTGGCAGAAGGCCTCATTGACAGATCGAGCATCGCTGACTGACCCTCGCCTTGCCCAGATCTGACCCCCATTTCGTGCATCACCCTTAAGGAGTCTCCCTCGGCACTGACCCTCCGACAGTGCCCACTCCCTCAGCACTGACTCTCCGACAGTGCCCACTCCCTCAGCACTGACCCTCTGACAGTGCCTGCACCCTCAGCACTGACCCTCCGATAGTGCGGCGTCTCCCTCAGCACTGACCCTCCGACAGTGCCCGCTCCCTCAGCACTGACCCTCCGACAGTGCCCACTCCCTCAGCACTGACCCTCCGACAGTGCCCGCTCCCTCAGCACTGACCCTCCGACAGTGCCCACTCCCTCAGCACTGACCCTCCGACAGTGCCCGCTCCCTCAGCACTGACCCTCTGACAGTGCAGCGTCTCCCTCAGCACTGACCCTCTGACAGTGCCCGCTCCCTCAGCACTGACTCTCCGACGGTGCCCACTCCCTCAGCACTGACCCTCTGACAGTGCGGCGTCTCCCTCAGCACTGACCCTCCGACAGTGCCCACTCCCTCAGCACTGACCCTCCGACAGTGCCCGCTCCCTCAGCACTGACCCTCTGACAGTGCAGTGTCTCCCTCAGCACTGACCCTCTGACAGTGCCCGCTCCCTCAGCACTGACTCTCCGACGGTGCCCACTCCCTCAGCACTGACCCTCCGACGGTGCGGCGCCTCCCTCGGCACTGACCCTCTGACAGTGCCCGCTCCCTCAGCACTGACCCTCCGACAGTGCCCACTCCCTCAGAACTGGCCCTCCGACGGTGCCCATTCCCTCAGGACTGACCCTCCGACAGTGCCCGCTCCCTCAGCACTGACCCTCCGACAGAGCCCGGTCCCTCAGCACTGACACTCCGACAGTGCGGCGTCTCCCTCAGCACTGACTCTCTAACAGTGCGGCATCTCCCTCAGCACTGACCTCCGACAGTGCCCACTCCCTCAGCACTGACCCTCCGACAGTGCCTACTCCCTCAGCACTGACCCTCCGACGGCGCCCACTCCCTCAGCACTGACCCTCCGACAGTGCCCACTCCCTCAGAACTGGCCCACCGACAGTGCGGTGTCTCCCTCAGCACTGACCCTCCGACAGTGCGGCGCCTCCCTCGGCACTGACCCTCTGACAGTGCCCGCTCCCTCAGCACTGACCCTCCGACAGTGCCCACTCCCTCAGAACTGGCCCACCGACAGTGCGGTGTCTCCCTCAGCACTGACCCTCCGACAGTGTGGCGCTCCCTCAGCACTGACCCTCCAACAGAGCCCGCTCCCTCAGCATTGACCCTCCGACAGTGCGGCGCTCCCTCAGCACTGACCCTCCGACAGTGCCCGCTTCCTCAGCACTGACCCTCCGACAGTGCGGCGCTCCCTCAGCACTGACCCTCTGGCAGTGCCCCCTCCCTCAGCACTGACCCTCTGACAGTGCCCGCTCCCTCAGCACTGACCCTCTGACAGTGCCCGTTCCCTCAGCACTGACCCTCTAACAGCTCAGGGACAATTGCAGTTGCTGGATTTTTCTGTCTCAGTGTGTGGAGGGAGTGGAGAAGCGACCACAAGTTCTTGAGGCCCGTTCGCTCCTGTTGAGCTCCAGCAGATTCTCTAATTTAACTGCTTTTGTTTATAAATAGCCTGTGGATTTGTGGCCGAAAGTTAGAGTTGGTTGCGGTCAGGGTATTTTAGTGTTTTACGTGTCTGGGCTGAGTTTCGTTTATTGACTGTTTAGTTTTTAGAGAGCAGGGCAGGATATGTGATTTTGCTCATTTGTACCAAATATTCTCCACACAATGGGGAGCAGTTCTCAAATTGTCAGCAGGCCTGGACCCATGATTGAAAATACATCAGGGTTTTCTGTTCTACAGGGCACATTTTCATACTGTTAGTTTCGAGATATAGGCAAAGCCACCATTTATTGCCTCATCCATAGTTGCCCCCTTTGAGGACATGGGCATGTGAACTGCCTTCTTTAACCTCTGCAGTCCACCTGCTGTGGGTGGACCCACAATGCTCCTTCGGGAGGGAATTCCAGGATTGTGACCCAGTGACGCTGAAGGAACAGCGATATATCTCCAAGTCTGGCTCAGAGGGGTATTTGCAGGGAGCTGGTGTTCCCATGTATCTGCTGCCCTTGTCCTTCTAGATGGAAGTGGTCATGGGGTTGGAAGGTGCTGCCTGAGGATCTTTGGTGAATCTCTGCAGAGCATCTTGTAGATGGTACACACTGCTGCGACTGAGCGTCGGTGGGGGGAGGGAGTGGGATGTTTGTGGATGTGGTGCCGATCGAGCGGGGGCTGCTCTGTCCTGGATGGTGTCGAGCTTCTTAAGTGTTGTTGGAGCTGCCCCTGCCCAGGGGCAAGTGGGGAGTATTCCAGCCCCCTCCTAACTTGTGTCTTGTCGATGGTGGGACAGGCTTTGGGGGGTGTCAGGGGAGGGAGTTACTTTCCCTAGCCTCTGGCCTGCTGCATGCAAGTTTTGAAAGAAGTCAAGCCTTCGGAGAAGGTGTGAAGGACATTTTCTGGGAACAGTCATGGGGCTCCATTAATAGGGAGGGAGGCCTGGAGAATGTGGGACTGAACCCCCTCAGGACAGGGAAGATTAATGGGGAGATTCAATCAGGCTGTTCAAAATCACTAGGATTGGTTGGGGGGGAGGTGAGAAGTTCTAATGAGTTGTCCCTAGGGGCAGGTGGGTCAGTTCCATGAGGGAGACAGGTTGAAGAGAATCAGGAAAAGGAGGAAGAAGGAATGTGTGTGTTTTTTTGACTCAGTGAGCTGTTCTGGGGCACTCTGTCTGAAAGGGATCAGATTCAACGGAAACTTTCAAAAAGGTGGGAGTTACGAAGATATTAGACAGGGGAAGAGTGGGCAGGATTGTAGGGGATCGAGTGGGGGGTGGGGTAGGAGACTGGGGACTAATTGGGCAGACCTTTCAAAATAGACAGTTCCGGCTTCATGGGCCGAATGACCTCCTGCTGAGATTTTCTGCGGGTTGCTTTCGGTACAGTGTGCCTCCTGGGGAGATCCCAATCGTTCCTTGCAATTTGTGGAGGGAATCCTGACCAACAGAGATGACATCCGCACCCAGAAAGATGATGAGATATTCGCCGAACAGCAACAGAGGAGCAGGAAAGCTGACGTTTCGGGCCTAGACCCTTCTTCATCAGAAGGGTCTTTTTCTGAAGAAGGGTCTAGGCCTGAAACGTCAGCTTTCTTGCTCCTCTGATGCTGCTTGGCCAGCTGTGTTCATCCAGCTCTACACCTTGTTATCTCAGATTCTCCAGCATCTCCAGTTCCTACTATCTCTGAAATAATTGCCTCTGTTTCTCCCATTCAAAGTACCCTGCAGACCCACTGAGTGGTGCGTAAGGCCTGTGTCAAAAACCATCTTTGGTCATCTGATTGGGGAAAGCTGAGGCCATTCAGTCTGAGTCTGTACAGAAGGGCTCCCTTCAGACTCTGTGACCCTACATTTCCCCTGGCTCACCAACATAGCCTGCATATCTCTGGACACTACGGGCAATTTAGCGTGGCCAATCCACCCTAACCTGCACATCTTTGGACTTTGGGAGGAAACCCACGCAGATGCAGGGAGAATGTGCAAACTCCACACGGACAGTCACCCGAGGGTGGAATCTCTTATTAGCCATCCACCCTGTCAGTCCCCACCACCCCCTCCCACTCCAGGATCTCATCTGTTTCAATTCTTGGAAGGTCCGGAGGAAGCAGGCCCCCACCTGCTTCAGGTTTCCTCATTGAGTCAAATCCCACTTCCCCTTCGTAGTCAGCCCAGAGAAGTTTCTCAACTGCCTCGGGTGCCCGATCTACCCGTCCGTAATGAAGGAGAGCAAGAGGGTACACAATGCTGTCGATTTGGATAGGACCAGAGCTGCCCCACTCCCACTCACTTCGAGGAATTTACAGAATCATGCAGGCCCTTCGGCCCAACTCACCATGCCAACCAGGTTTCCTAGACTAAAGTAAAGGAGTCCCATTTGGCCCATATCCCTCTAAACCCTTCATGTTGGTGTCCATATGTCTTTTAAATGTTGTAATTGTACCAGCCTCCACCACTTCCTCTGGCAGCTTGCTCCACACACACACATGCACCACCCTCATGCACCCCGTAGGTCCCTTTTAACTCTCTCCCCTCCCATCCTCTGGCTTTGGACTCCCCAAGCCTGGGAAAAAGACCTTGGCTATTCGCCCTTTCCATGCCCCTCATGATTTTACAAACCTCTGTAAGATCGACACTCAGCCTCCGACACTCCAGGGAAAAAAATAGTCCCGGCCTTTCCAGCCTCTTCTCATAACTCAAGCCCTCCAGTCCTTGTAAATATTTTCTGAACCCTGTCCAATTCAACAACATCCTCTCCATTGAAGGGCAACCAGGATTGTGCTCAGTACTCCAAATGTGGTCTCACCAATAAAAAAAACGAAAGAACTGTAGATGCTGTAAATCAGGAACAAAAACAGAAGTTGCTGGAAAAGCTCCGGCAGCATCTGGGAAGAAAAAAAAATTCAGAGTTATCATTTCGGCTCTGCGGAGGGTCGCCGGTCCCAAAACGTTAGCTCTGATCTTTTCTGCCAGACCTGCTGAGCGTTTCCAGCAATTTCTGTTTCCGCGCATCTCTCCAATGTCCTGTGCGACCACATCCTGTACTCAATGCACTGACCCATGAAGGCAAGCGTGCTAAATGCCTTTGTCGACCCCCTATGATGCCACTTTCAAGGAACAGTGAACCCACGCCTCTGGGTCTGTTTGGGTTGACGTTACTGCTCTGGGCCCTACCATTAAATGTCTAAGTCCTGCCCCAGTTTGTCTCCCGTCCATGTCTCCTGCTAGGACCCCACTTACTTACTGAGCTCGAGACAGTCCATTCCTTGGCCTCTGAGGTGTAGCATTCTCCTTGCCAGCCTCCAGAAATGCCTCCTGGTGGCAGGTTGGCGGATGGAGCTGACACTTTCCACTGGAACACACAATGGCAACATACAATGGTTACGGTAGACAGAGAAACCTGGGTGGAGGGGGGGGGGTGGTGGGTTGGGCGGGGAGGCTTCATTGCTGTAGTGCCTACCATCACCCGTGGGACAGTGGCGCCACCTGCGGGAAACCAGGCAGCCACAAATGTGGGCAGTGAGCTCCCACAAACAGAAGCCCCGGTCTGTGAATTTTGTTTTGTCGTTGAACGATCTTGGTCAAGGTGACTGGGAGAGGGTGGGCAGGCTGGGGGGGGGGGGGGGCCTTTCCCGAGGCCCTGCAGGCTAATATTTCTCCTTCAAATAACAACATGAAGGGTTCCGGTCCATCTGGGTTATCGCCATCTCACTATCTGTGGGACCTTCCTGTGCACTTCCTTTTCTGAGGGTCAGGAGTTAATGGAAGCCTGGGGGGGGGGGGGGGGGGGGGGGTGTTGGGTGGGTGGTAAATGGCCGGGTTGGATTTGTCCTGCTTTAACTTGAGTAATTTCCCACATTGTTGGGTAGATGCCAGTGTTGTAACTGGAACAGTTTGGCTAGGGGAGCGGTACATTCTGGAGGCACAAGTCTTCAGTACTGTTGCCCGAATGTTGTCAGGGCCCACTGCCTTTGTAGTGTCCAGCATTTCTTGATATCATGTGGTGTGAATCGAATTGGCTGTGATGCTGATGACCACTGGAGGATCGTCCACTCGAGACTTCTGGCTGAAGATTACTGTGAATGCTTCAACCTTAGCTTTTGCACTGATGCGCTGGGCTCTTCCACCATGGTGGACGGGGATATTTGTGGAGCCTCCTCCTCCTCCAGTGATCTCATGGCTCACTTCCCTCTAACTTCTACATGTGTCCCTTGCTTTCTTCCTTCTCTATCCTCTCAATTGCTTTCTTCATTCCTTCTTCCTTCCACCGTTTTTCTCTTTTTCTTCCCCCCCAACCTTTCCATTCCACTTTCCGTCTGTTTCTTCGTCTATTTTTCTCTCTCTCTCTCTCCATTCCTCTTTCTCACTTCCTGCCCCACCCCACCCCTAACCCCCTTCTCAGGTTTCTTCCGATTCTTTATCTGAATAATTTATCCTTGTCTCCTCACTCTCTCCTCTCATACACACGTAAAGCTCAGAAAAAGACCCTTGTCCTTGCCTTCCAGATTCCTCAAACTGATCGAGTCCCGTCTTCCAGCATTTGGCTCATATCCCTCTGAACCCCTCCTGCCCATGTCCCCATCCAGATGCCTTTTAAATGCTGTAACTGTACCAGCCCCCACCACTTCCTCTGGCAGCTCCTTCCATACATGCACCACCCTCTGTGTGAAAAAGCTGCCCCTCAGGTCCGTGTTAAATCTTCCCCCTCTAGTTTGGGACTCCCCCACCCCAGGGAAAAGGCCGTGTCTATTTACCCTATCCATGCCCCTCATGATTTTATAAACTTCTACAAGGTCACCCCTCAGCGTCCGCAAATAGCCGCAGCCTATTCAGTCTCTCTCTGTAGCTCAAACTCACCGACCCTGGCAACATTTCTGTAGATCTTTTCTGGGCCCTTTCAAGTTTCACAGCATCCTTCCTCTGATAGAGAGATCATAACTGCATGCAGTATTCCAACAGTGTCCTACAGCCGCAGCATGACCCTCCCAACTCCTTTACTCAATGCACTGACCAATAAAGGCAAGCGTACCAAACACCTTCCTCACTACCTATCTACCTGAGACTCCACTTTCAAGCAACTATGAACAAGCGCTCCAAGGCCTCCCGTTCTTTCTGTTTTATTCTGATGGGCTGAATGGCCTCCTTCTGCAACTTTGGCGATTCTGTGACCAGCTTTTAACTTCTCCTCTCCTTCGTCATCTCCCAATCTTACTCTTTACCTGCGCCTTCATTTCCTTGTTGTGGTATCTCACTTCCCTTCACACATCTCTCTCTCTCACGCACACTTTCTCATACTCCTCTGACTAATCTCCAGGAAGTGAGGTAGTCAATGGAAGCATTCAAGATGGCTATTTGGATGGAGGTGATGCATGGGATTGGGGTGGATAAAGGCAGGACATTGGAGCTGGTTGAAAGAACAAGAATGACGGACCGAATAGCCATGCCTAAGGAGTGAACATTCTCTCTCGCACACTCTCTCATTCCCTTTTTTCTCTCCCTTCCCCTATTCCGTTGGGGTCCTGTATCTCTCTCTCTCTCTGCTCCCCACCTTTACATCTCTCCTCCTCTACTCATCCGATTCCCTGCCCCTTCCCGCTCCCTCTCTCTCAGGAGGAACTTGCTCAGGGCGTTACTCACAGGTGTAGATGACGTGCTGTTCGTCCTCTTCCAGGACTCGGACCAGCCCCTCCCTGACAGCCCAGGCTGCCACCCTCACCTCGCTGCGCTTGCGCTCAGAGTACAGCCTCACCCACTGCCAATAGCACAGGGCACCGTAGGCCAGAATGCCCAGGGTCAGCTTCATTGCCAGCATCCAGCGACCCCCCATGGGTGAGGCAGGGAAGAACGGCGTCGGGGGGGGGCAGTTCCACCCCTTTTCACCCCCACCCTCAAAGTCGTCACTCCCAAAGAATCCGACTCATTGAGCGGTCCCCACCCAGCCCTGCAGAGCGGTTCCCATGGGATGGGTGTTGGGGCAGAGCTCAATGGACACAGCACTGAGGGGTTTGAGGCTTGAGGGTTGGGGAGGTCAGAGGATGTGGGGGGACTTGGTGTATGTCTGTGTGTGTGTTAGAATGGGGGAGGTGGGTGTGTATGTGTGTTAGGGATGGGGGGGGAGGGTGTGTGAAATGTGTTGGGATAAGGAACCCAGGTTTGTTAACCTCACAAAGGGGTTGGGGGGGTGGGGGTCATGTTGTGTCACCCTGGAAACTGTTTTGAAACCTGGTTACGGCCCACACACACACCCTCCCACCCAACTCTAACACACACACACAGACACACCCACCCCTCCCCCGAACTCTAACACACACAGACACACACACACCCTCCCACCCAACTCTAACACACACACACAGACACACCCACCCCTCCCCCAACTCTAATATACACACACACACACACACACACACACACCCTCCCCCCAACTCTAACACACACACAGACACACCCACCCCTCCCCCCAACTCTAACACACACAGACACACACACACCCTCCCACCCAACTCTAACACACACACACAGACACACCCACCCCTCCCCCCAACTCTAACACACACAGACACACACACACCCTCCCACCCAACTCTAACACACACACACAGACACACCCACCCCTCCCCCAACTCTAATATACACACACACACACACACACACACACCCTCCCCCCAACTCTAACACACACACAGACACACCCACCCCTCCCCCCAACTCTAACACACACAGACACACACACATCCTCCCCCCAACTCTAACACACACACACACACAGACACACACACACACACAAACACACACACACACACACCACACACACCCTCCCCCGAACTCTAACACACACAGACAGACACACACACACACAGACACACCCACTCCTCCCGCAACTCAAACACACAGACACACACACACCCTCCCCCCAACTCTAACACACAGACACACACACACACACACAGACACACAAACACACACACACCCTCCCCCAACTCCAAAACACACACACACAGACTCACCCTCCCCCCAACTCTAACACACACACACCCTCCCCCCAACTCGTAACACACACACAGACACGCCCACCCCTCCCCCTCTAACTCTAACACACAGACACACACACACCCTCCCCCAACTCTAACACACACACATACACCCTCCACCCAACTCTAACACATACACAGACACACCCACCCCTCCCCCAACTCTAATACACACAGACACACAACACATACACACACATACACACACACAGACACAGAGACACACACACACACACACACACACACACAGACACAGACACACACACACGCACACACAGACACACACACACGCCCCCAACTCTAACACACACACAGACACACCCTCCCCCAACTCTAACACACACACACACACACACACACACACACACACACACACGCCCCCAACTCTAACACACACACACACACACACGTCCCCAACTCTAACACACACACACACACGCCTCCAACTCTAACACACACACACACACACACACACACACACACGCCCCCAACTCTAACACACACACAGACACACCCTCCCCCAACTCTAAAACACACACACACACACACACACACGCCCCCAACTCTAACACACACACAGACACACCCTCCCCCCAACTCTAAGACACGCACACACAGACACCGCCACCCTTCCCCCAACTCTAACACACACACACACACACACAGACACACACACACACACACACACACACAGACACACACACAGACACTCACACACTCACACACACACACACACACACACACACACACAGACACTCACAAACACACACACACACACACACAGACACACACACACACACACACACACACACAGACACACACACAGACACTCCACTGTGTTTGGGAAACTTGAACACTCCCACATCAGGGTCTGTAAACACCATGGGAATAGGTAAAGCAACCCAACACTAACACCCATTCCACCACACCCCCTCCACTCATAAGGCCATGAGATGGGGGAGCAGAGTTAGGCCATTCAGCCCATCAAATCTGTTCATCATTTTGTCATGGCTGATATGTTTCTCGACACCATTCTCCTGCCTTCTCCCTCTGACGCGTGATCCTTTACTAAACAAGAACCTCTCCATTTCTGTGTTAATAACAGGCTTCCACAGCCATGATCCGAGAGATTCACCATTCTCCAGGTGAAGAAATTCCGCCACAGGTCTGACCCAACACTTGCAGCTCGGAACCCACAATTATACCTAGAACCCCACACTTACAGCGCAAACCCCACACTTACAGCGCAAACCCCACGCTTACAGCGCAAACCCCACACTTACAGCGCAAACCCCACACTTACAGCGCAAACCCCACTCTTACAGCGCAAACCCCACACTTACAGCACAAACCCCACACTGACAGCACAAACCCCACACTGACAGCACAAACCCCACACTTACAGCGCAAACCCCACACTTACAGCACAAACCCCACACTTACAGCTCATACCCGACACTTACAGCACAAACCCCACACTTACAGCGCAAACCCCACACCTACAGCACAAACCCCACACTTACAGCGCAAACCCCACACTTACAGTGCAAACCCCACACTTACAGCACAAACCCCACACTTACAGCACAAACCCCATACTTACAGCACAAACCCCACACTTACAGCTCATACCCGACACTTACAGCACAAACCCCACACTTACAGCGCATACCCGACACTTACAGCACAAACCCCACACTTACAGCACAAACCCCACACTTACAGCACAAACCCCACACTGACAGCACAAACCCCACACTGACAGCACAAACCCCACACTTACAGCACAAACCCCACACTTACAGCACAAACCTCACACTGACAGCACAAACCCCACACTTACAGCGCATACCCGACACTTACAGCACAAACCCCACACTTACAGCACAAACCCCACACCTACAGCACAAACCCCACACTTACAGCACAAACCCCACACTGACAGCTCGATTCCCACACTTACAGCACAAACCCCACACTTACAGCACAAACCCCACACCTACAGCACAAACCCCACACTTACAGCACAAACCCCACACTGACAGCTCGACTCCCACACTTACAGCTCGAACCCCACACTTACAGCACGAACCCCACACTTACAGCACAAACCTCACACTTACAGCACAAACCCCACACTTACAGCACAAACCCCACACTTACAGCACAAACCCCACACTTACAGCACAAACCCCACACTGACAGCTCGACTCCCACACTTACAGCTCGAACCCCACACTTACAGCACAAACCTCACACTGACAGCACAAACCCCACACTGACAGCTCGACTCCCACACTTACAGCACAAACCCCACACTGACAGCTCGACTCCCATACTTACAGCTCGAACCCCACACTGACAGCACAAACCCCACACCTACAGCACAAACCCCACACTGACAGCTCGACTCCCACACTGACAGCACAAACCCCACACCTACAGCACAAACCCCACACTGGCAGCTCAAACCCCACACTGACAGCTCGACTCCCACACTTACAGCACAAACCCCACGCTTACAGCTCAAACCCCACACTTACAGCTCGACTCCCACATTTAGCGAGAGGCGATGCCCTGGTGGTATTATTGCTGAACTGTTAATCCACACACCCCAATAGCATTCTGCGGTCCCGGGTTTGAGTCCCACCATGGCAGCTGGATGAATTTGAATTCAATAACATTATCCGGAATTAAAAATCTAATGTAGACCGTGAATCCATTGTTGATTGTCAAAAATCCAATCTGGTTCATTAATGCCCTTTAAGGAAGGAAACTGCCATCCTTACCTGGTCTGGCCTACATGTGACTCCAGATCCACAGCAATGTGGTTGACTCTTAACTGCCCTCTGGGGCAATTAGGGACGGACAATAAATACCATCCAGCCAGCGACACCCTGATCCCGTTAATGAACTTAAAACTTACATTTCAAACCCTGCATGGGGGGTGGGCTTCACGCTGTATCTAAACCCGTGTTGTCCCTGCCCTGGGAGTGTTTGATGGGGAACAGAGTAGAGGGAGCTTTACTCTGCATCTAACTCCGTGCTGTCCCTGTCGTGGGAGTGTTTGTGCCTGAGTGTAAATGCATTTTATTTTATTGCAGTCACAATCTTAATTGCAAAGTTTTTATTGTTCTTAAATCTGATGGTGGGGCATTGAACTGTAAAAGTTCCTGTTTCAGGGAGACAGTGTAGTTGTTGGTGAATTGAGAAATCTCTGTCACAGGGACTTTTTGCTCTGCTCCATTTTAGCCTATGGTTCCTCTTTGTTAGAACCGTCTCTGGAATGTTCTGGAACTTCCACACATTGACAGGTCGGAGCTGAGCGGTACCAAGCAGTGACAAGTTACCTTTATATAGCACCTTGAACATGGCTAACCATCCACCTGAGCTTTGCAGGAGCATAAACCGGAAACAATCTGAGCCCGAGGCACAGAGGGAAGTGTCAGGGGTCCAAAGAGGAGGTTTTTAAAAATTGGAGGGAGAAGATAATGTCAGAATTCAGGACCTCTGGGCTACAAATGGGAAACAGTGCAGATTAACAGCCCTCTAGTCTTTGAGGTCAGATTTTGAGAGGTATTTGGGGCCGTGGAGTTGCAGAGTGGGCCAGCCCTCAGTCCTCCCACCCTCCCCCGTTCCCACTCGTTGAATTCTACAGAGTGGGCCAACTCTGCACAGAAAGTGGGAGGGCGTAAGCCATCATTTCCCCCTCCCCACCTCCCCCAGCCTTCACCGTCCGCTGCCCTGTTGCCCTCCGGCTACTAGCTGATCACACTCACTGCATAATCCCTGTGTCCCAACTACATGGGCACCATGCTCACAGAGTGATGCAGAAGATACCGGTGGAGCAAGGCCATTCAGCCCCTCGAACCTGCTCCCTACCATTCAATGCCGATCATCAAGCTCAATTCCCTCATTCCTCCCTGCACCTCTCGACAGATCCCGCAGCCAGGAGGTTCACATCCACATCATCATGACTATTGCGAAACTTGAAAGGGCTCAGAAAAGATTTACAGGGATGTTGCCAGGGTTGGAGGGTTTGAGCTACAGGGAGAGGCTGAATAGGCTGGAGCTATTTTCCCTGGAGCGTCGGGGGCTGAGGGGTGAGGTTTATAAAATCATGCTTTTATAGGGCAAATAATCAAGGTCTTTTCCCCAGGGTGGGGGGGCCCAAAACTAGAGGGGCTTAGGTTTTAGGTGAGAGGGGAAAGATTTAAAAGGGACCTGAGGGGTAACTTTTTCACACAGAGGGTGGTGCGTGTATGGAATGTGCTGCCAGAGGAAGTGGTGGGGGCTGGTACAGTTACAGCATTTAAAAGGCATCTGGATGGGGACATGGATAGGGAAGGGTTTAGAGGGATAGGTGCCAGATGCTGGCAAATGGGACTGGATTTATTTAGAATATTTGGTCAGCATGGATGAGTTGGACTAAAGGGTCTGTTTCTGTGCTGTATGACTCTTCTGACTATTTGGAAACAGTGGCTGCACCCGATCCCATTGGGATTAGAGCAGGCCTGAAGCCTTTCAGCTGTGTAATCCACATTCAGGCAGTCTGCTGTCAGAATTCTCTCTCCCAGCAGGGGCTGCGGACACTCTGTCATTGAGTCTAATCGAGAGATACACCGAGGATTAGGTCAGGAAAGTGATGTTGAGGTAGAAGAACAACCAGGGGTCACACTGAATGGGGGCAGCAGGCATGATAGGCTGAAAGGTGTCCTCTCGCTGAAGCTAACTATCAGATTGACTGGGCCCACATCACTCAGGCCAGGTTGTTCAGCGCATTGGGCCCCTTCTAGCTCTTTGAAAGCTCTCTGCTCTTAGTCTCACTTGCAGCTGGCTTTGGTCCTTGCCCCACTAACCCCTGCAAATCCTCCCCCTCCCAGTGTTTCGATAATTCTCTCCCTGCTTTTGAGCGTTCCTGTTGAATCTGTTCCCTGCCCATCAGCGTGTCCCAGATTTAAAAGAACAACAAGTTGTTGGGTCGAAGAAACAAATCCCGGCCTACCGGCCCAGGCCCTTTCCCCAGTTCGACACCAGGCCCAGAAACAGGAGTTTAATTCCTGCTATAGCTCAGTGCAAACTGTAAACCAGTCTCCAGCCATTGTCGATTTTGTAAATACCTGTCAGCTTCATTGCTGGGAGGGATATCTACAAACCTTACGTAAGACCCTAAGATATAGGAGCAGAATTAGGCCATTCGACCCATCAAGTCTGTTCCACTGTTCAATCAGGGCTGACTTGTTTCTCAACCCCGTTCTCCTGCCTTCTCCCTGTAACTTTTGATTCCCCCACCTTACCAATCAAGAACGTATCCATCTCTGTCTTAAATACGCTCTACGACTTGACCTCCCCAGCTCCTCTGCGGCAACAGATTCACCTCCCTCTGGCTGAAGAAATTCCTCCTCATCTCAGTTCTGAAGGGTTATCCCTTCACTCTGAGGCTGTGCCGTCAGGCCCCGGTCTCTCCTACTCAAGGAAACATCTTCTCCATGTCCACTCTATCCGGTCCTCTCAGTATTCTGTGAGTTTCAATTCGATCCTCCCCTCATCCTTCTAAACTCTATTGCGTACAGACCCAAAGTCCTCAACCTCAATTGCATGTGATTCCAGACCCACAGCAATGGGGGAATATTATTAAGTGGGCCCACCCAGCAGCCCCCTGGAATAGCCTGTGTGCCAATCAGTTCGAGGGCACTTTGGGGGTATCTAGACTCCAAAGACCATGCGTTCCATAATGGCAGCTTACCACCCCCTTCAGCATGGACAAATAAATGTTGTCCTTAATCCTGTGAGGACTAAAGACAAAGGTGGGATACCAATCCCAGCCTCTCCACATAGACCAGAGCCTCTCATCCTCCAAACCCCCCTGAGTTTATTCCTCTTCCCAATCTTCCAGAGAGAGAAAGACAGCGAGAGAGACAGATAGACAGAGCTAGGAGTTGGCCATTCGGCCCCTCGAGCTTGCTCCGCCATGGCTGATCTTAGCCTCAACGCCACTTTCCTGCCCGCTACCCATAAGCACTTTGACCATCACTAATTAACCGGGGATCGCATTCGAATCCTGCCACGCTGGAATTTGAATTCAATAAACATCCGGAATTAGGAGTCTAATGGTGATCATGAGTCGGAAAAGAAACCCATCTGTTTCACAAATGCCCTTCAGGGAAGGAAAATGCTGTCCTCACCTGGTCTGGCCTACATGTGATTTACAGCGATGTGGTCGCTGCTTAACTGTATTCTGGGCAATTACTGTTGGGTAATAATTGCTGGTCAGTGACACCCTCACCTCGTGACTGAATAAAAAAGAAATTAAATCTGCCTACTTCCTCTTTAAAGGCACCCAATGTGTCACGGTAATCTGAGTGACTGAATTCCACAGATTCACAACACTTTGACAGAAGTATTTCCTCTTCATTTATTTTAACTCTGCACCCCCCACCCCCACCAATTATCCTTAAACTGTGACCTCTTGTTCTAGATTGCCCCACAAGGAGAAACATCTTCTCTACAGCCACACTGTCAACTCCCCTTAAGTACATCTAATGGATCTCCTCTCATCGTTCCAAACTCCAGTGGACACAGGCTTAAACTGTTCCGTCTCTCTTCAAAAGACAAACTCTCTGGAATCAGTCTCATGAAAACCTCTGAACTGCCTCCACCTGCAGAGGTAGTGGGAACTGCCGATGCTGAAGTCTGAGATGACACAGTGTGGAGCTGGAGGAACACAGCAGGCCGGGCAGCATCAGAGGAGCAGGAAAGCTGACGTTTCTGAAGAAGGGTCCAGACCTGAAACGTCAGCTTTCCTGCTCCTCTGATGCTGCCTGGCCTGCTGTGTTCCACACTGTGTTGCCTCCAGCTACACCCTACCTCAAGTAAAGGGAACAACACTGTGTGCAGTATTCCAGGTGTAATCCCTCTAAACGCCTTGAAAGGTTGCAACAACAATTTCCGACTTTTATACTCTTGTTACTTAGGTAATAAATGACAACATCCCAAACTTCAAATGGCCAGTCCAGTTGATTTCCTGGTCAATGGTAATCCCCTAGGATGTTGATGGTGGGGGATTCAGTGATGGTAACACCATTGAATGGCAAGGGAGTGATGGTAAGATTGTCCCTTATTGGTGGTGGTCATAGGCTGGCATTTGTGTGGTGCGAACATTCCTTGCCACTTGTCAGCCCAAAGCTACACATTGTCCAATAAATTTGAGTAGAGACTGACAGTTGTGATAACGGGACACTGTGGAACACCCCATTCTCAGTTGTAGCGGATCACAGCGGGGTATTGAGTGAGTTCACAATCACTGTTCCCAGTCTGCAAATGCTGGGGAAAAAAAATTCCCTGTTGCTGAAAGTTTCTGTCCCTCAAGGGCCAAAAGCACCAAACATTCCCCACAGGACTTCCCCCACCCCCACGCACTTCCTTTCCTATTGAGGATCTCAGCTCCCAATCAGTGGCTAGGCCTGAAATCCTTTCTTACCAGCCAGGATGAGGCCATTCAGCCCCTCTCCTCAAGCCTGTTGCAGCAGAACAGGAGAAGGCCATTCAATCCCCCTCTTTCAGCTTGTTACACAGGAACAAGAGGTCATTCAGCCCCGTCCTCGAACAGAAATGGGAGGAGGCCATTCAGTCTCATGAACCTCTCCCACCAGTCAATGAGATCATGACTGATCTGAAACCCACAAATCCACCTTTGCCCCATGGCTTTTAACACCATTGGCTCCCATAAACCAAAATCTCACTGATCATAAATGAAAAATTAATTGAATTCTGTCTGTGGAAGACATTTCCGAACTTCTGCTGCCCTGTGGGTGTGTGGGACCATTCCCTAACTTCACTTCTGAAATGTCTGGCTCAAATTTGTAGATTTTGCTCCAAATCCTGGATTCCCCAGACAACAGGAATAGCATTCCTGTCGACTCCATCCTTTTCCAGACCCCACCCATTCTGGGGAATAACGGACAGCCAGATTGAGATCGCCCTTTAACACTGGGGATCGCTCATGTGAATCTACGCTGGGGTCCCTCCAAGGCCAATAGCCCCTTCCTGAGGAGACCTGAAACTTTCCCTGTACTTCTGGGTGTGGTGTAATCCTCAGAGCCTTTCCTTATCATGACAGATATAGTCTGAATGAATCACAAATTCATTAGACTGGGAGAAGGCGACCCTTCCTGAGCATTTACCCATCAGAGTCCAATCTCCCCCACTCCATCACCTTGCACCCTATTTCTATCCAAATGCCCATCCAATGCCACTCTTTGATGCCTCAGTTGAACCTGTCCCCCTCCTCACATTTCCAGGCAGTTTATAACCATTCACTGAGTGAACATAGCTGTTTCCTCACTCCATTTGCACATCACTTCAAACCCACAGCTCTCTCTTGTTCCTGTGTTCCTTTTACCAGTGGGAACACCTTCTCCCTGTTGAGTTTATCCAGTCCCAGCTCATGATTTTGAAAACATCCATCGAACCTCCATCCTTATCTCCAAGGAGAATGGTCCCAACTTCTTCAATCCATCCTCATCGTGGAATTTTCTCATCCCTGGAGCTGTTCTTGTAAATGACTCCTGCACTCTCTCTCTCTCTCACGATAGCATTCACATGTTTCCTATACTGTGACACCAACAACTGCACACAATACTCCAGCTGGGGCTGAACTACTATCTTGTACAAGTTCAACATCATCTCCCTGCTGTTGTACTCTACGCCCCTGTTAATAAAGCTGAGAACACTGTGTGCTTTATTAAGAGCTCTCTCCTACCTGTCCTGCCAATGACCTATGCACAGAGACCCCCGGCTCCCTCTGCTCCTGTCACCCACCCATGCCCACCTTTAGAATTCCACCCCCTATTTAAATTGTCTTTCAATGTTCTTCCAAGATACAATACGTCACACTTCTCTGCATTAAGGCTCATCTGCGACCTCTCAATCCACTCCACCAACATCTCAATGTCCTTCCAGAGTCCCACACTCACAGTTCATGATCCTACCGAGGACTGTATCATCTGCAAACACTGGAAGTGTGCCCTGCACAGCAAGATCCCGATCATGAATCTTTCTCAGGAAAAGCAAGCGTCCCAGTAGCAAACACTGAGCAACGCCATGACAAACCATCCTCCGGCCTGAAAATATCCAGTGACCATTACTCTCCATTTCTGATCGCTGAACTGATTTCATATCCATGTTTGCTGCTGTTCCCTCTTATAGCACAATCTGTAATGTTCCTCACAACATTGGTACAAGGCACTGTACCAAGCTCATGTCACACATCAATCTGCACAATATCAACAGTACTGCCCTCGTCAACCCTGTCTGTTACCTCTCCAAAGCAAAACCAACAAGTCACAAAATCCATTGCAACTCTTCCAGTTCAATACACTTTTTTTTATTAATATTCAAACCAGAATGCTTGTCCCTGGGATTCCCCCTGACAGAGCGCCACATTGTCAGAGGGTCAGTGCTGAGAGAGCGCCGCACTGTCGGAGGGTCAGCGGTGAGGTAGTGGGCACTGTCGGAGGGTCAGTGCTGAGGGAATGGGCACTGTCGGAGGGTCAGTGCTGAGGGAGCGGGCACTGTCGGAGGGTCAGTGCTGAGGGAATGGGCACTGTCGGAGCGTCAGTGCTGATGGAATAGGCCCTGTCGGAGGGTCAGCGCTGAGGGAGTGCTGCACTGTCGGAGGGTTAGTGCTGAGGGAGCGGGCACTGTCGGAGGGTCAGTGCTGAGGGAGTGCTGCACTGTCAGAGGGTCAGTGCTGAGGGAGCGGGCACTGTCGGAGGGTCAGTGCTGAGGGAGCGCCACACTGTCGGACGGTCAGTGCTGAGGGAGCGCCACACTGTCGGACGGTCAGTGCTGAGGGAACGCCGCACTGTCGGACGGTCAGTGCTGAGGGAGCGCCCCACTGTCGCAAGGTCAGTGCTGAGGGAGCGGCACTGTCGGAGGGTCAGTGCTGAGGGAATGGGCACTGTCGGAGGGTCAGTGCTGAGGGAGTGCTGCACTGTCGGACGGTCAGTGCTGAGGGAGCACCGCACAGTCGGAGGGTCAGCGGTGAGGTAGTGGGCACTGTCGGAGGGTCAGTGCTGAGGGAATGGGCACTGTCGGAGGGTCAGTGCTGAGGGAGCGCTGCACTGTTGGAGGGTCAGTGCTGAGGGAGCGGGCACTGTCGGAGGGTCAGTGCTGAGGGAATGGGCACTGTCGGAGGGTCAGTGCTGAGGGAGTGGGCACTGTCGGAGGGTCAGTGCTGAGGGAGTGGGCACTCTCGGAGGGTCAGTGCTGAGGGAGCGGGCACTGTCGGACGGTCAGTGCTGAGGGAGTGGGCACTGGCGGGGGGTCTGCCTGTCATGTACGTTTATGTTACACCCCGCCCGCCCACAATAGCGGACATGATGATCCCATTGCACCAATTTGCCCAAAAGGAAACCGGGACCAATCGTTATGCCTCACGGGACATCAGACCCTCATTATTTTCTTTCAGAAAATGAATGAGTCACGATCCCATTGCAGTCTGTGGGATCTTGCTGTGCACAATACCGGCGCTGGGCTTGCTCCGAGCGGCGGTACTTCAAGAGAATGAGAGCCGTTCGTTGGCTGTGAGGGTGCCGAAGGGGCGAGGGGCGCTAGAGAAATGCAGATGCGTTTGTTCCAATGCACTGAGGGCAGGGCGCCTTTAAGAAGGACGGGCAGCGGAAGGCCATACCTTATATGGTCAGTGATGTAGTGTCGGGGACGCCCATCCTCGGTGGGTGACACAGAATCTGAATCATCCCTCTTCCTGATGTAAGCCGCTGGTAATTTACAGGAGCCTTCAGTCACGTTGTAAAAGTGAGCGGGTGAATTCAGAAAGCGGGGACTAGGAGAAACGAGGGGCTGCGAAATAAACATTTACTTGAGAGTGAAAGAAAAGGCAATTTAAAATTTCAACAACTTTCAGCATTACCCCCTCTCTCGTTGTTG
Source organism: Stegostoma tigrinum (assembly GCF_030684315.1). NCBI lineage: Eukaryota > Metazoa > Chordata > Chondrichthyes > Orectolobiformes > Stegostomatidae > Stegostoma > Stegostoma tigrinum. The sequence goes on along the minus strand of NC_081394.1, from coordinate 5,725,940 downwards.
AGGTGCTTTTTGGAGTTTGACACTTGTAAGTAACCTGGTTCTGTTTGTTTGTCAGTGGGTTTTTTTTCATCCAGAATATTATTTTTTAATTTTAAAATGTAAGCTGTAAGTTTTGAAAACTGTGAATATTTACGAACTTTCTGACCAATAGCTTCTCTCGACTGAATCCATCAAGTTAGTCTCGATACTAGGAGACCACATTTTGAAGTGAGCAGTGAGTAAGGTGGGGGTGACAAACAAGTCGTGGTTTTAAAATAATAAATGCTTTTTCAAGATAGCTGTGGCGGTGGGAGAGAGTCACACTAGCCATACACCCCCCACCCCGCGTATACGGATGGCTTTCAATTTCAAGTTTTATTAGGGAGAGAGGGAGATGCCTGCAGTATTTGAGAAGGAATTATTTCTCTGTGACTGAGCGTTGAAGGGGGAGAGGGATGAAGCCAGAAAAAGGGGTGGAGGGGTAGTAAATGATGTCTGCTTTTAGCTGGATTGGGGGTGGTGCAGAGATTTCCCCAAATGGAGTTGGGAAAGTTGCAGTTTCTGCAATAAATTAGGGAAATGTATCTGGAAGGTTAAGCGTGTGTGCGCGCGTTAACTTCCCGCTAATTGTTGCTTCAAGCCTATATTTTTTTTTAGGAGCGTGGCATATGTGTGTTTGATACGATGATCGGAAGTGTTGTCGCTACCAAATTCAGTTGCAAAATCCCCATGTGTCACAGGAAGGCGGGGGTGGGGATGGGAGGTACACAGAAGGACGTGGTGACCCTCAGAATGCACTAGCGTTGACTGGTGCATTCGCTACCGGTTTTGGAACCCCCTAAAGCCTGGCGGTCTCTTGAGGGAGTTTCTTTCTGGAGCGATGTGGGGCAACGCCACAGTATGATCCAGATCATTTCTTGGTTTTTTTTTTAGGTTGAGGGATTTATGTCAACCTCAGGAGCCCAGAGTGATCCTCCACCAAATCACTATCCTGGGAAGGCAGGACTGACATAGGAAGAGAGACTGGATGGGTTAGGATTGTATTCAATGGAGTTTGGAACAATGAGCTGGGAGTATTCCCAGGAACCTATAAAAGTCTAACAGGACCAGGCAGAGTAAACACATGTTCCTGATGGCTGGTGAGTCCACTACCCGGGGGGGTGGGGGGGGGGTGCATGGCCTATAGGAAACAGGGTAGGACTGAGATGAAGAGACACATCCACATCTGGAATGTGGGGAGTTTACGTAGTTCTCTCCCGCAGAAAGCAATTAAGACTGTTTTCAAGAAGGAATTAAATGGAGTTTTTTTGGAGTTAACAGAATCAAAGGATATTGGGAATTTGGGAAACTGGGGCATGGGGAATGAGTTGGATGATCAGCCACAATCAAGCGGAGTTGCAGAGGACGCTTGAAGGGCTGAATGGCCTACTCCTTCGGTTTTCTATATTTCTAAACAGTGCTTGTGGAATCCTCTGTTTTTTTGTCTACAAGGCTACAGACCAGGTACTGGGAAATGGGGTTCAATGGGTCGTTTCTTGGTGACAGTATAGACACACTGGGCTGAAGGGGCTCTTTCTATGTTCTTAAACTCTATGTTGACAACCTTGGGCTGAGGACTCGAGTAGACTCCAGCACAAGCCTTCAAAGGGAGTGTCCGACAGACTCCGAGCTGGACTCTCAGCCTGAGGCTGACCTAACGTGTGTTCAGGGAGTAGGAGGTACTGCTGAGGCTGTATAAGGTTCTGGTCAGACCGCATTAGGAATATTGTGAGCAGTTTTGAGCCCCGTACCTAAGGAGGGGATCCAGAGGAGATTCACAAAAATGATCCTGGGGATGAAGGGCTTGTCATATGAGGAGAAGCTGAGGACTCGGGGTCTGCACTCAGTGGAGTTTAGAAGGATGAGGAGAGGTTGGAACTTACACAATGCAGAGAGGCCTGGTTAGAATGGATGTGGAAAGGATGTCTCCACTAGTAGGAGAGACTGGGACCCGAGGGCACAGTCTCGGGGTGAAGGGATGACCGCTTCAAACTGATGTGAGGAGCAATTTCTTCAGCCAAAGGGTGGTGAATCTGTGGGTCTCACTGCTGCAGAAGATATGGAGGCCAAGACATAGAACACAGAACATGGGTGTGTTTACTCGCTGAGCTGGAAGGTTCGTTTTCAGACGTTTCGTCACCATACTAGATAATATCATCAGTGAGCCTCCGATGAAGCGCTGGTGTTATGTCTCACTTTCTATTTCTCTAACCCAAGGAAACCTAACCAGATAAATAGAAAGCGGGATATAACACCAGTGCTTCGTCGGAGGCTCACTGATGATGTTATCTAGAATGGTGACGAAATGTCTGAAAATGAACCTTCCAGCTCAGCGAGCAAACTCACATCCAGAACCTCAACCTGAGCTACAAATCTTCTCAAAACTCACGAACATAGAACATAGAACATAGAACATAGAACATAGAACATAGAACATAGAACATAGAACATAGAACATAGAACATAGAACATAGAACATAGAACATAGAACATAGAACATAGAACATACCCTTCGGCCCACGATGTTGTGCCATGGAATAATCCTAATCCAAAAATAAAATAACCTAACCTACATTCCCCTCAATTCACTGCTGTCCATGTGCATGTCCAGTCGCTTAAATGTCACTAATGACTCCACTTCCATGACTACCACTGGCAAACTATTCCATGCGCTCACAACTCTCTGGGTGAAGGACCTCCCTCTGACATCTCCTCTATACCTTTCTCCTAACGCCTTAAAACTATGGCCCCTCGTGGCAGTCAACCCTGCCCTGGGAAAAATAGAATAGAAGTCATTGAATGTATTTAAAACAGGCAGGTTCTTGGTTAGTAAAGGGATTAAAGGTTAAAGGGGAATGTAAGAGAATGGGGTTAAGAAACAGATCAGCTACGATTGAATGGCAGAGCAGACTCTATGGGCTGAGCGGCCTAAATCGACTGGCATACATTATGGTCTCATGGGAACGAGGCCCACATTCCCAACCCCCACTCTCTGGGGGTCAATATTTCTCTCAAGTTCCCAATTGCGTGTTTTTTGGGGACTGTCTTCTATCAATTTGCCCCTCAATCTGGTCACCACGCCTCACCAAGATGAGGTATGTTCCTGGAATCAGTGTTATCAAGACCACACCACATTTTTACAAGCTTGGTGAGGTCACCCTTCAGCTTTCGGTGTTCAGGAGTGGGGGATTCCCAGAGTGTTGTATTTGTAAACGCTGGTATTTCTGTAGAAATTCCCTGCTATGTCTCGTGTATCCTCTCCAGTGCCTCTATAGCTATATTTTTATAATATGAAGACCAGAATTGCACGTAGGGCTCTTGGGCTGCAATCCAACAGGGGCTTAACAAGCTTGAGTATAAGATGGAATTTAAAGAGCATGTCAGGCAGTGCTTGGTGGTGATGCCTGGTGTAGTCAAATAGCCCTCATCGTTATCCATTTGCAAGCAGATGCATTGCTACAATTGTACAAGACTTGGTGAGACAACATGAGGAGCATTTGTGTGCAGTGTGGGGTCTCCTTATCTGAAGAAGGATGTTCTGGTGAGGGAGGGAGAGCAGCGAAGCTTTCCCAGACCGATTCCTGGGATGATAGAACTGGAGTATGAAGAGAGACTGGATCAGTTAGGACAATATTGACTGGAGTTCAGAAAAATTAAAGGAATCAGTCTCATGAAAGCCTATAAAATTCTGAAAGGACTTAAGAGGCTAAATGTAGGCAGGATGTTCCTGATGAGCGGGGAGCCCAGACCAGGGGGGTCACAGTCTAAAGGATACCAGGGTAGGACTGAGACGGGGAGCCAGAACGCAGGGAGTCTGTGGAATTCTCTGCCGCAGAAAGCAGTTGACACCAAAACATTGAGGAGTTAGATATAGTTCTTGGGTCTAAAAGGATCAAAGGTATGGTGGAGGGGGAGGGGAGAATGGAACTGAATTGGATGTGATCAGACAGAATGGTGGAGCAGGTTTGAGGGGCTGAATGGCCTACTGCTGCATCTCTGTTTATGAAGGAGAGAGTGGGGGCCTGGATACCTGTTGTAGCTATTTGTCCCAACTGCCTGCAGTAACATGTTCTGACACAGTTTGTTTTGCCCCCCCACAGGTCGGAGGATGAAGGAAGAGATTGGAGCCGGTGTGATCTTTCTGGTCAGCTTGGTGACCCGGCGAAGTGGACTCGGCCAGGAGAAGGTCCAGGAGTTTGGTGAGAAACTCACTGCTGTTCTTCACCAAAGATACCAGGGCCACTGGTACCCGACCAACCCCAGCAAGGGCCAAGCATACAGGTAACCAATCACCAAGGCTGCCCAGTGCCTTGGCAAGGATGGCATAGCCCAGGGTCAGGCTGTTCGGCCCCTCTGCTCATGCCCTTCATCCTCACCCTCCTCCTCCTCTTTCAGCCCTCCTAAGCCTTTGTAGTTATTACAGGAGAGGGACCCTCAATAGGAAGGAGTTATTGAAACACAGGAAATTGAAGTAGGGATAGGCCATTCAGCTCCTTGAGCCTGGCCCACCATTCAATCTGATCTTTTGACTCAGTCCCCTGTTCCCACTTTCTTACCCCATACCTTGAGCCCCTAAGAACCATATCTGAATCCTTCTTGGAACATTCAATGTTTGACCGCTTTCCACAGCAGAGAATCCTACAGGCTCCCCAATCTCTGGGTGAAGACATTTCTCCTCATCTCAGATAATAAAATGTGAGGCTGGATGAACACAGCAGGCCAAGCAGCATCTCAGGAGCACAAAAGCTGACGTTTCGGGCCTAGACCCTTCATCAGAGCTCTGATGAAGGGTCTAGGCCCGAAACGTCAGCTTTTGTGCTCCTGAGATGCTGCTTGGCCTGCTGTGTTCATCCAGCCTCACATTTTATTATCTTGGAATCTCCAGCATCTGCAGTTCCCATTATCTCTCTCCTCATCTCAGTCCTACTCTGTTTCCTTAGACCATGATTCCTTTTTCAGGACCCTCCAGTAATTGGAAACGTCCTTCCTGTGTTTATCCTGTCTAGTCCTTCAGAAACTTCAGAAGTTTCCATGAGACACCCTCCCCACTTCCTGAACTCTTCCAAACTCTGGTGGATATTGCCCTATCCCATCAGGTCTCTCTCTGTCCATACATCAGCCCTGCCATTCCAAGGAATCAGTCTGGTGAACCTTCACTTCACACCCTTTTATAGCTAGAATATCCAACCTCAGATAAAATAGGCTGGAAAGCTGTTGCTTTATTTGTGATGTTTTGGGACTCCTGAGAGAGCAGACAGGACCTCAGAGGTCGACTCGAGAAGCTGAGTCTCCTTTTGACAAACATAAGCCTGCAAATGCAAAATAGCAGCAGAGCTGGGAACTAATATGGGGAGACTGGGGCATCTTTCAGGTCAGCCACTAATACCAGACGTCCATTTACCCCTTCAGGTGGGTAGAATAGAACAGTTGTAGTCCTCCCCTGGTGTCCTGGGCCAGCTATTTATCACTTTACACAGAAACAAGATCTCGGTAGTAATAACGTCGCGGGAGCTTGCTGTTAACAAACTGGTTGCATCGCCTACGTGATGCTTAATGTAAATAAAACTAGTTCGGCGGCTGAAGCACTTTGGTACTCGCTGAGGCAGTGAAATGCATGTTTTGAAGTGCCAATGTTGAGCCAAGGTCTCCCTGCAGTGGCGGGCTCTGTTCACCGGGGGGCGGTGTTTCTCAAGGTTCAAACCAATGCGCTCAATGGCGCCATCAAATGGCCGGAGGCCCTCAATACCAGGAAGGGCACAACAACAAAGGCCTGCATTCCTATAGCGCCTACGGCGTCGGCGCAGAAATGTTCGGTGCTTTTCGGGAGTCAGTTTGTTGCCGACTCTCACGACATTATCGCGACGGACTCATAAGATCAAGCAAAGGAGCTCAGCTTCTAAGGGCCGCATTAAAAGAGGAGAGGGTGAGAGATGGGGCTGGAGAGGTTTCGGGGGCAAATTCCACGGATGGGGCCCTCCGGGCAGTTTAAGGTACAGCAGTCAATGGTGATTGGCCGCGCTTGAGAGGCCGGAATTGGAGAAGCATGGAGGAGTTATGAGGGGTGTAGGGGCCGGAGGAGGTTAGAGATAGGAAAGGATGTAGGGGTTGGGTTGGGCTGGGCGGGGGGGGGGGTGTAGGGGCCGGAGGAGGTTAGAGATAGGAAAGGATGTAGGGGTTGGGCGGGGGGGGAGGGTGTAGGGGTTGGGCGGGGGGGGAGGGTGTAGGGGTTGGGCGGGGGGGGAGGGTGTAGGGGTTGGGCGGGGGGGGAGGGTGTAGGGGTTGGGCGGGGGGGGGGGTGTAGGGGTTGGGCGGGGGGGGGGTGTAGGGGCCGGGCGGGGGGGGGGGGGTGTAGGGGCCGGGCGGGGGGGGGGGGGTGTAGGGGCCGGGCGGGGGGGGGGGGGTGTAGGGGCCGGAGGAGGTTAGAGATAGGAAAGGATGTAGGGGTTGGAGTGGGGGGGGGGTGTAGGGGCCGGAGGAGGTTAGAGATAGGAAAGGATGTAGGGGTTGGGGGGGGGGGGTGACGGGGAGTGGGTGTAGGGGCCGGAGGAGGTTAGAGATAGGAAAGGATGTAGGGGTTGGAGGGGGGGGGGTGACGGGGAGTGGGTGTAGGGGCCGGAGGGGGTTAGAGATAGGAAAGGATGTAGGGGTTGGGGGGGGGGTGTAGGGGCCGGAGGGGGTTAGAGATAGGAAAGGATGTAGGGGTTGGAGTGGGGGGGGGGGGGTGACGGGGAGTGGGTGTAGGGGCCGGAGGGGGTTAGAGATAGGAAAGGATGTAGGGGTTGGAGTGGGGGGGGGGTGACGGGGAGTGGGTGTAGGGGCCGGAGGAGGTTAGAGATAGGAAAGGATGTAGGGGTTGGAGTGGGGGGGGGTGACGGGGAGTGGGTGTAGGGGCCGGAGGGGGTTTTGGGACGTTAGGATTTCCCCGGTACTTGGAAACTGACTGGGCAGAATTCTGACGGTATCATCTCCGTTGCTTCCTTCTGTTCTCTCTCTCTCTCTCTCTCTGTAGATGCATCCGGATTAACAGGAAACAGAAAACCGACCCGTCACTGCTGCTTGCTTGTCAAGACTGTGGCCTGGAATATAACCAGCTGAGGCTCCCCAAGGAGATCACTTTGTGGATCGACCCCAGCGAGGTGTGGTGCAGGTGAGAATCGAGACCTCTGGTGGGTCTGTTATAGTCCACCTTCTCCTGGAATACTGCGTCCCACTCTGGGCACCACACCTGTGCCGATCGACCGTAAGATTTAGGAGCAGAAATAGGTCATTCAGCCCATCAAGTTTTTTGTGCCAGTCAATGAGATTGCAGCCGATCTGATAACCCTCAACTCCACTTTGCTGCCACTCAAACCCACCCGTCTCTGATTATCCCGCCTTCGGAGGGATGTGTGACTCATACACTAGGGCTGAGGGGCTTCATTCTGTGTGGATTTTCGAAAGAGGGGTGTGGTGACTAAGGGAAGTGAGGAGGGAGGGAAAAGAGATGGCGGGGCGTTGAAGTGGGGACGAATTGAACAGATCTTTCAGAGAACCAGCACAGGCTCAGGCGGTCGAATGGCCGCCTCCTGCATTAATGAAAACCGGGATAACAAAGTGTGGAGCTGGATGAAAGCAGCATTTCAGGAGCTTTTGTGCTCCTGAGATGCTGCTCGGCCTGCTGTGTTCATCCAGCTTCACACTTTGTTATCTCGGATTCTCCAGCATCTGCAGTTCCCATTATCTCTGATACAGTTAATGAAAGCCGGGGTGGTTAGGGCCACAGCCTGAACTGAGGGACTGTGCAACTCTGACTCTCTGTAGGTCTGGAGAGAGCAGCCAGCCGTTCACCGTGGCTCAGTTTAAACAGGAATCCAGGAGAGTGTCCTCGTTAGACTCCGAACATGAATCCGAAAGTTCCGACAGCAGTACGTCCGACTACCATTCGGACATTTCAACCGATGATGAGGAACGCATCGAGGAGCAACCGGCCAACGCAACACCAGCAAGAACGACAGAGGCGAGCAACAAGGTAAAGGGAATGGGGGCTTCAGGCTGTATATTTCAACAGTGTGTGTCCCTGCAGCTACCAGTTACAAGCCCAGCTTCTCACATTCCATCTCACTCCTCCCTGCCTGTCACCCCCACTCTGTCACCTCCTCCAGCACCCACACCCCCTCTGTCTGTCACCTCCTGCAGCCAAAACAATAATCCCCGTAAAATGGATTCAGCCGGAGGCCAGATCAACAGGGCTGCGGCAGTGCTGCCCCGTCGGCGGGGCCGTAGAAGATGCCACGGACACTATTTGAGCAGAAGTTTTGCCTGGCATCTTGGGGCCAAAGCTTATCCCTCAACCCAACAATACTAAAGAACTGAAGGTTCCGATTCTTAAATCCTTGCTGTTTTGGGATCTTGCTGTGCATAAATTGGCTGCGGTGTTTGCTGCATTACATCAGTGCACATGTTCCAGTGGAATTGGGGCGTTTTGGAGAAAGCTCCTCCAACACCTGTGTAGTGCAAATGCAGGTTTTGCCCCACCTGCAGGCCAGGCTGGAGTCTGAGATAACACTATATGGAGCTGGAGGGACACAGCAGGCCAGGCAGCAGCAGAGGAGCAGGAAAGCTGACGTTTCGGGTCTGGACCCTTCTTCAGAAACGTCGGCTTTCCTGTTCCTGTGCTGCTGCCCAGCCTGCTGTGTCCCTCCAGCTCCAAGTTGTGTTATCTCAGACTCCAGCATTGGCATTTCCTACTATTTCTAATGCAGGAGTTGCTTTAGTTCCTGTCTTTTTTTCTCCTCAGGTGCCTGGAGGTTTGTACCAGTCGGCTGCAGTGTGGCCCCACTATCCTCACAAGGTGGTACAGTATGCCACTTTCTACCAGCCTGTGCCCCTGGTCAGCTACTACCTGATGCCAAGGTTGGACAAAATCCTGAGACCTCCACCTGGCTTCCTCCTGTTTCAGGGACAGTCACAACGCTCCAAGATTAGCAAACGGTACAAATGACGAGGATCCAGTCGGGGGAGAGAGGGAGGCGCAGAGGTCAAATACATCAATTAGATTCTACTGTGAGGCTGCTATGCTTGACGGTATTATGTCAAGACATACAGACAGATCTGTGCGTATGTGTCTCTGAGTGTGAGTGAGAGACACACACACACTGCCTGCATATGAGTATGAGGTTTACACTACTGCTCCTGTGGGGCTGTGTATATTTTCGCTGTCATGAATCCGGAAGCTCAGGTATCACTAAATACGGGGTGCCTCTGTTCGTGTATACCTGTTTAATTTAATGCCCCTTTGGGCTTGTGAAATATGTCATTTCGGTGCTTTTCCTGACCACTGTCTGCTCACTCATGTTGAAATTTGAGACCCACTCGCATATAAATAAATTTAAAATATGATGCCTCCCATTGCCAAATAGCCCATCGGGGTCCACTGGGCACCAGGGGACACCTGTGCGTTAGAGCCAGAGTCCGTGGGGTCAGAAGCTGGCAATGAAAGAACGGGTTGTGCAATATCTGTTTGGCAATTTTAAATTTAAAATATTAGAATTGTTTTTTTAGAATAAGTTGGATTTGGAGAAATATATTGTCAGGGCGGGGGGAGATGGTGAGGTGTTGAGGAATAAAGTCTGGACTCTCTCTGGGATTTTGTTTTTAGAGCTGGTGTTCTCCCTCTGTGTAAATAGTTAGTTGTCTCTCTCTTCCAGGGTGGGTACGGGACTCCTTCCTTTAACCCCATCCCCAGTTTAAGAGATTCTCCTGATTTTTTTTTTTGTTTTGTTTACTAATCCCCTGAATACGTCAACTGGTGCTTCTGACCCAGGGATACAAGCTCCCCAGGGGGTGGGGATGTGGAATGGACACCCCTGACAAAGACCCATTTTCCACACCCCCAAACCCCCTCTTTGACTCTCCAAATCTTTATGGAAATCAGAATAATGATGTAGACTTGCAGAGTGTTAGTTTTCCCAATTTGTAAAGGGGAGGGTTTTTATAGTAAAAATTGTATTTATTGACTGTACATGCGTGTTCCCAATTGTAAATTGAATAAATAATTACTGGTTTGCTTTCGATGTCTTTCTCACCCTGTCTTTGTTCTGTTCTGATAAAACAAATTAACCTACAGTTTTTTTTGTTCGGTTTGTGTGGATTTCCTCCGGGTGCTCCGGTTTCCTCCCACAGCCCAAAGATGTGCAGGCTAGGTAGATTGGCCGTGCTAAATTGCCCGTAGTGTTCAGGGATGTGTAGATCAGGTAGGTTACTGGGGAATGGGTCTGGGTGGGATGCTCCAAGGGTCAGTGTGGACTTGTTGGACCAAATGGCCTGTTTCCACACTGTAGGGAAACTAAAACCACAGGTAGCTGTTTTAAATGTTTGGAATAATGTGATTTCCTATTGGATCTCATGCTCCGATTGGCAGTGCAGGATTTGGGGACTGTCACAGTGAAATTCTGGTCACTGTCTGGGGGCTAAGCTTGTGAGAAATCGGTCCCTCATTTTATTGACAGAGGTTACTTTCCTTATAGCAGAGCAGGGAGCTGTTTACAATTGAGAAGAATAGACAGAGTAGACAGGAGGGATCAAAGATTTAGAAACATAGAAAATAAGAGCAAGAGTGATCCTTTTGAGCCTTCACCACCATTAGATATGATCATACAATCTTAGTATCCCATTCCTGCTCTCTCTCTGTACCCCTTGATCCATTTTAGCTGTAAGGGCCACATCCAGCACCCTCTTGTATATATCTAATGAACGGCTTCCTGAGGGAGAGAATTCCATAGATTCACAACTGAGTGAAGAAATTCTTCCTCATCTCAGTTCTGAATGGCTTGCCCCTTTATTCTTAGACTGTGACCCCTAGTTCTGGATTTCCCCAATATTGACAACATTCTTCCTGCATTTAGCCTGTCCAGTCCCACCAGAATTTTACATGTTTCTATGAGATTCTACCCCCGTTCCAGCGAGTACAAGCTCCGTCAATCCAGTCTTGTATGTCAGTCCTGCCATCCTGCGAATCAGTCTGGTGAAAATTCGCTGCACTCCCTCAATAGCAAGAATGTCCTTCCTCAGGACTAGGAGACCAAACCTGCACAGAATTATTGAGGTGTGGCCTTACCAAGGCTTGCAGCAAAACATCCTTACTGCGATACTCCAATTGTCTGCTTATGAAGGCCAGCAAGCCATTAGCTATCCTCACTGCCTGCTGCATCTACATGCCAACCTTCAGCGCATGTCCCACCATGACACCCAGGTCATGTTGCACCTCACCTTTTCCTCAACTGCTACCATTCAGATAATAATCTGCCCTCCCGTTTTTGCCAAAGTGGATAACATTACTAAATTGCATTTGCTAAGTACGTGCCCACTCAGCCACCCTGCAGTCTTTTAGCATTCTCCTCACAGAACATGCACTGCCACCCAGCTTAGTGTCATCGGCTACTTTGGAGACATTGGACCAATTCTGTTGTCCACATTGTTAAAGTATACTGTGAACAGCTGAGGTGCCAGCACTGAACCCGTGGCAGGCAGTGACAAGGACCTGTATATTCCATCTCTCTACTTCCTACCTGCCAACCAGTTCTCTACCCACATCAATATATTACCTCTGATGCCATGACCTTTAATTTACCTTATTAATCACTTGTGTGGAACTTTGTCAAAAGCCTTTGAAAGTCCAGATACACAACATCCACTCTACCGGGCACATCCTCAAAATTCCACATTTGTTAAGCATGATTTCCCAATGGTGAATTTGTGTTGAGTTGGATCAATTCTGTCTTATATTTCCAAATACTCAGTTATTACATCTTTAGTGATATTCTCCAGGATTTTCCCCACCACCTATGTCTGGCTAACTGGCCTATAATTCCCTGTTTTCTCTCTCCCTCCTTTCTAATAAAGTGTAGTTATGTTAGCCACCATCGTAACTTATCCAGAGTCTACAGAATGCAGGAAAATGATCACTAAGGCATCCATTATTTCTAAGGTCACTTCCTTTAAAATTCTGAGATTCAGAGCATCAGGACTTGGGGACTTCAAGATAATAAAATGTGAGGCTGGATGAACACAGCAGGCCAAGCAGCATCTCAGGAGCACAAAAGCTGACGTTTCGGGCCTAGACCCTTCATCAGAGAGGGGGATGGGGGGAGGGAACTGGAATAAATAGGGAGAGAGGGGGAGGCGGACCGAAGATGGAGAGTAAAGAAGATAGGTGGAGAGGGTGTAGGTGGGGAGGTAGGGAGGGGATAGGTCAGTCCAGGGAAGACGGACAGGTCAAGGAGGTGGGATGAGGTTAGTAGGTAGCTGGGGGTGCGGCTTGGGGTGGGAGGAAGGGATGGGTGAGAGGAAGAACCGGTTAGGGAGGCAGAGACAGGTTGGACTGGTTTTGGGGTGCAGTGGGTGGGGGGGAAGAGCTGGGCTGGTTTTGGGGTGCAGTGGGTGGGGGGGAAGAGCTGGGCTGGTTCAGGGATGCAGTAGGGGAAGGGGAGATTTTGAAACTGGTGAAGTCCACATTGATACCATATGGCTGCAGGGTTCCCAGGCGGAATATGAGTTGCTGTTCCTGCAACCTTCGGGTGGCATCATTGTGGCAGTGCAGGAGGCCCATGATGGACATGTCATCAAGAGAATGGGAGGGGGAGTGGAAATGGTTTGCGACTGGGAGGTGCAGTTGTTTGTTGCGAACTGAGCGGAGGTGTTCTGCAAAGCGGTCCCCAAGCCTCCGCTTGGTTTCCCCAATGTAGAGGAAGCCGCACCGGGTACAGTGGATGCAGTATACCACATTGGCAGATGTGCAGGTGAACCTCTGCTTAATGTGGAATGTCATCTTGGGGCCTGGGATGGGGGTGAGGGAGGAGGTGTGGGGACAAGTGTAGCATTTCCTGCGGTTGCAGGGGAAGGTGCCGGGTGTGGTGGGGTTGGAGGGCAGTGTGGAGCGAACAAGGGAGTCACGGAGAGAGTGGTCTCTCCGGAAAGCAGACAGGGGAGGGGATGGAAAAATGTCTTGGGTGGTGGGGTCGGATTGTAAATGGCGGAAGTGTCGGAGGATAATGCGTTGTATCCGGAGGTTGGTAGGGTGGTGTGTGAGAACGAGGGGGATCCTCTTGGGGCGGTTGTGGCGGGGGCGGGGTGTGAGGGATGTGTCGCGGGAAATGCGGGAGACGCGGTCAAGGGCGTTCTCGATCACCGTGGGGGGAAAGTTGCGGTCCTTAAAGAACTTGGACATCTGGGATGTGCGGGAGTGGAATGTCTTATCGTGGGAGCAGATGCGGCGGAGGCGGAGGAATTGGGAATAGGGGATGGAATTTTTGCAGGAGGGTGGGTGGGAGGAGGTGTATTCTAGGTAGCTGTGGGAGTCAGTAGGCTTGAAATGGACATCAGTTCCAAGCTGGTTGCCTGAGATGGAGACTGAGAGGTCCAGGAAGGTGAGGGATGTGCTGGAGATGGCCCAGGTGAACTGAAGGTTGGGGTGGAAGGTGTTGGTGAAGTGGATGAACTGTTCGAGCTCCTCTGGGGAGCAAGAGGCGGCGCCGATACAGTCATCAATGTACCGGAGGAAGAGGTGGGGTTTGGGGCCTGTGTAGGTGCGGAAGAGGGACTGTTCCACGTAACCTACAAACAGGCAGGCATAGCTGGGGCCCATGCGGGTGCCCATGGCCACCCCCTTGGTCTGTAGGAAGTGGGAGGAGTCAAAAGAGAAGTTGTTGAGTGTGAGGACGAGTTCAGCTGGGCGGATGAGAGTGTCGGTGGAGGGGGCCTGGTCGGGCCTGCGGGACAGGAAGAAGCGGAGGGCCTTGAGGCCATCTCCATGCGGAATGCAGGTGTACAGGGACTGGACGTCCATGGTGAATATGAGGTGTTGGGGGCCAGGGAATTGGAAGTCCTGGAGGAGGTGGAGGGCGTGGGTGGTGTCACGGACATAGGTGGGGAGTTCCTGGACCAAAGGGGAGAAAATGGAGTCCAGATAGGTGGAGATGAGTTCGGTGGGGCAGGAGCAGGCTGAGACGATGGGTCGACCAGGGCAGGCAGGTTTGTGGATTTTGGGAAGGAGATAGAAACGGGCCGTGCGGGGTTGGGGAACAATGAGGTTGGAGGCTGTGGGTGGGAGGTCCCCTGAGGTGATGAGGTCATGAATGGTGTTGGAGATGATGGTTTGGTGCTCAGGTGTGGGGTTATGATCGAGGAGGCGGTAGGAGGTGGTGTCGGAGAGTTGGCGTCTGGCCTCGGCGATGTAGAGGTCAGTGCGCCATACTACCACTGCGCCACCCTTGTCTGCGGGTTTGATGGTGAGGTTGGGGTTGGAGCGGAGGGAGCGGAGGGCTGCCCGTTCTGCGGGGGAAGAGGTTGGAGTGGGTGAGAGGGGTGGAGAGGTTGAGGCGGTTGATGTCTCCACGGCAGTTGGAGATGAAGAGGTCGAGGGAGGGTAGGAGGCCTGGGGGTGGTGTCCAGGAGGAGGACTTGTGTTGGAAGCGGGTGAAGGGGTCAGTGGAAGGAGGGTTGGGTTCCCGGTTGAAGAAGTAGGCATGCAGGCGAAGACGGCGGAAAAACTGCTCTATGTCTGACCGTGACTGGTATTCGTTGATGTGTGGTTGTAGGGGGACAAAGGTGAGCCCCTTGCTCAGGACTGACCGTTCGTCCTCAGTCAGTGGGAGGTCTGGGGGGAAGGTGAACATGCGGCAGGGCCGGGTGTGGCTGTCTCCTCTGGGGTTCCTGGCTGTGGAGGTTGTGGGCGGAGCGATGAGGTCGTCGGCCGTGGGCGGGGTTCCGTCGGCGTCGACCGTGGGCGGGGTTCCGTCGGCGGTGAGAGGATCGGGGTGGGCAGCAGCAGCTGAGGTGAGGGTGGTGTGTGGGGTGTTGTACCTGGACGTGGAGGTGGTGACTGCAGCAGCGGTTCCGGAAGTTCTGTGGCCGGCGGAGGCCGATGTGACGTCATCGGTGGGGTCTCCGGCCGTGTCCTCATGGTCAATGGCGGCGGGTGCATGGTGGGGGAGGGGCAGGGACAGAGTCGGGATTTGGGAGGCGCAGGAATCCTCTTGTGGGTGGCAGGGGCCAGTGAGTTTGTTGTACTTACGATTTTTGGTGTCCAGTAAAGCTGAGTGGAACTGGGTGTTCAGTCTGTGGATCCTGCGGAGGATAAAAAACAGCAGGGGTCCTGTGCAGGTCTGGGAGAGGGAGGCTCTGAGCTGGGGCAGGCTGGATTGCAGTGCCTGGAGGTGCCGGCGCATGGCTGCAAGTGTCTGTTTCAGGACTCGCAGGGAGAACCGCTTCTGAAGGGTCTGAATATTCTGGGTGTAGAGGTGGTCACGGTTGGGGCCAAATTGGGAAGGCTGAAATGTGGACTGTAGTCCCTTGGGGATGATCTGGTTCCGTAGGCAGGTGCTGAGAAAGGTGATGTGGCTGTGGTACCTGGTTTGCTTCAGGACATGGTCGAGCAGTTTCAAGGCCGAAGAGATTACAAGAGAGTTGCAATGGGAGAGAGATTCCCTGAGGTTGGTCCGGAGGGAGGAGGGTAACTTCTTCAGGTTAGGCATCCCTGGAAGAGGCTTCGCAGTGAGGTTAAAATAGTATCAGAGATAATGGGAACTGCAGATGCTGGAGATTCCAAGATAATAAAATGTGAGGCTGGATGAACACAGCAGGCCAAGCAGCATCTCAGGAGCACAAAAGCTGACGTTTCGGGCCTAGACCCTTCATCAGAGAGGGGGATGGGGGGAGGGAACTGGAATAAATAGGGAGAGAGGGGGAGGTGGACCGAAGATGGAGAGTAAAGAAGATAGGTGGAGAGGGTGTAGGTGGGGAGGTAGGGAGGGGATAGGTCAGTCCAGGGAAGACGGACAGGTCAAGGAGGTGGGATGAGGTTAGTAGGTAGCTGGGGGTGCGGCTTGGGGTGGGAGGAAGAGATGGGTGAGAGGAAGAACCGGTTAGGGAGGCAGAGACAGGTTGGACTGGTTTTGGGATGCAGTGGGTGGGGGGGGAAGAGCTGGGCTGGTTGTGTGGTGCAGTGGGGGGAGGGGATGAACTGGGCTGGTTTAGGGACTTGGGGACTTATCAGGTTTTAATCCCATCAATTTTCTGACTAATAAGGATTTCCTTCAGTTTCTCCCTCATGCTCGACCTTCTGTCCCCTAGCATTTCCTGAAGGTTATTTGTGTCCTCCTTAGTGAAGACAGATGCAAAATATTTGTTCAGCTGGTCTGCCATCTTTTGCCCGTTATCCATGCACCAGATTCTAACTGCAAGGAACCTACATTAGTCTTCCCCAGTCCTTTTCTATTGACATATCTGAAGAAGCTTTGTGGTCAGTTTCCTTACATTCCTATCCCCTATGACCAGGGATCATTGATTTTAGGTTTAAAGGTGATGTGTGGAAACTCATGTTCCTCTAGAGGGTGGTGTGAATCTGGAACTCACTGCCTGTATGGGTCAGTGGCAGAAACCCTCATAACATTGCAGTTACAGTGACAATGTTCAAACAAATTTAGGTAAATTCATGAATCGGAAAGGTTTGAAGTGACATGGGCCGAGCACAAGCAGGTGGGATTACATTAGTTTGGGTTGGACTGCAGGGTCTTTTTCCATTCTATACAAGTGACTTTTAAGTATTCAGGTGTGCACTTGCAACGCCAAGGCTATGGGCCAAGTGCTGGGAAAGGAATAGTTAGAGAGTCATAGAGATGTACAGCACAGAAACAGAGCCTTCAGTCTAATTTGTTCACAGTGACCAGATATCCTAAATTAATCTAGTTCCATTTGGCTCATATCCCTCTAAACCCATCCTATTCATATACCCATCCAGATGCCTTTTAAATGCTGTAACTGTACCAGCCCCCACCACTTCCTCTGGCAGCTCATTTCATGTACACACACCACCCTCTGTGTGAACAAGTTGCCCCTTCGGTTCCTTTTAAATCTTTTCCCCTCTTGCCTTAAGCCTACGCCCTCTAGTTTTGGACTCCCCATGCTGAGGTAAATAGCCGAGGTCTTTTCCTATCTCTGCCCCTCATGATTTTATAAATTTCTATAAGGTTACCCCTTGACCTCTGTTACTCCAGGGAAAATAGCCCCAGTCTATTCAGCCTCTCCCCATAGCTCAAACCCTCCAACCCTGGCAACGTTTTCGTAAATCTTTTCTGAACCCTTTCACGTTTCACAGCATCCTTCCTACCGCAGGGCGACCAGAACTGAATGCCGTATTCCAGAAGTGGCCTAACCACTGTCGTGTTAGGTGGTTCTCCATGACCAGCACAGGCTCAATGGGACTTGCCAATCTCTCTTCATACCAGAAATTTTCCAGCCCAGGCAACATCCTGGTAAATTGATTCAGGTGCATGATAGAATACTCCCCACTTGCCTGGATGAGGGCAACTCCAACAACAGCAGCTAAAAGTTTGTCCTATCTAGGACAAAGCTGCCTCTTTGATTGGCAGCACATCCACAAGCATCCAGTCCTTCCCCAACTGATGCACAGTGCCAGCATTGTGCCTTCTACAAGGTGCATTTCAGAAATTCCTTAGACAGTACCTTCCAAACAAACTTTCAATCTAGAAGTGCAGCAGTCACAAAGGAACACCAAACCCGGCAAGTTCCCTTCCAAGCCACTCATCATCCTGGCTCAGAAATATATCACCGTTCCTTCACTATTGCTGGGTCAAAGTCCTGCGAAGCAGCAACCTCCCTCCAGTGGTCAACCCACAGCAATGGCTGAAGAGGGCAGCTCACGCACACCCTGAAGGGGGCAGCTAGGGACTGATAATAAATGCTGGCCAGCCAGCAATGCCACATCCCACAAATGAAACAAAAAAAACCCACCCCTACAGTGCTATCACATCCCTCTTATCATGTGCATTCCACAACTGCATACAACACTATTGCTGTGACCTAACCAAATGTACAGTTCTAGCATCACTGCTTTGCTCTTAAATTCTATACCTCACTGATTAAAGGCAAGCATTCCGTATGTATGTCTCACCCAATTTACCTACCTGTCCTGATATCTTAACGGACTGAAAAGGTAATACAAACAACATGAAATACTTAGAAACAGCACGTGTTCTTAAAAACTGAGATCAGGTTCTTAGTTCAGAAAACTCGCTCCAAGGGTTAAAATTTCCTGTAGCAAGCCTTCTCCAAGTGCCTTGGTGAATTTTGGTCTCGGTTCTCCCCTTGATTGGGACGTGGAGGCTTCAACGAGAGAGACAGAAAGCAGGTAAGATTCACGGGAATGCTTCCAGCCATGAGGAACGTCGGTGATGAAGATTGATCAGAGATGCTGGGACTGTTGCCCTGAGAGAGAGATTTGAACGGCGTGCTCAAATCAATGGAGCTGCGGACAGACGGCAGTAGGATCGTCAACAGGCAGATGAAGCGACGGCCGGAATCCGGGAACGTGGTGCCTGAGAGCGCGGCAGAAGCAGCATCGAATCGGGATTTCAAGAGGGAATTGGGTCGGTACGAAGAACGAATACTTTCCAAGCAACAGAGAAAGGGTGGAAGAGTGGAACTACTCGAGTTAGTCTCACAGAGCTGGCACACAAATCACAGCGAAATGCTGCCCTGTAACCATTCTCCACCAGGATGTAGAGATTGGCTTAGTTTCATTTCCATTGTGAGACTACCCTGATGCCTGTTTCCTCAATTACAATTTCAAACTCAAGCACACAACCTTCTCCGAGGGAGAGACAGATGGGCAGAATTTAGGAAGTTCGGAAAGAACAAAGACTGATATCGAAATAGGAAAGGCGTATTTACCATGCGCTGCGAGCAGTAAATGCAATGTTTCTATTCCGTCTCATTGTTAGTTACAGATCGTAAGGGAATAATTTCTGAATCCGGATTAATAAATCGCTTGCTAAGAGACAGCATTCTGTCTACAGGTCAGCAGTGATCTGAATGAGCTCCGCACTGTCAAAACCGAAAGAACTGTGGATGCTGTAAATCAGGAACAAAAACAAAGTTGCTGGAAAAGCTCAGCAGGTCTGGTAGCATCTGTGAAGGAAAAAAACAGCTTGTTGTACTGTCGGTGGGTCAGCGCTGAGCCAGTGAGCGCCACCCTGTTAATGAGGGTCCTCTTTCTGTCTCTGCATCTCCTGTTCACAGCCTACAGCTGAAAGACTTTAAAAAACTGTTTCAGACAGTTGTCCACGACGCTAACAACGCCATTAATAAAAGATGGATGCATTGAGCGCAACGGGTTGAGGATTTGGGAAAATAAGTGTTGACTCTGCACAGATGTATGTAGAAATTTTCCAGATCTGGCCTCTCCTCTCTTTCGCTGCCTTTGTCAATAAGTTGCTTTTTTTCATTTTCACTCGGTCACTAACCAGCATCTCCCAAGAGTCATAGAGATCTGTGGCACCGAGAGAAACCCCTTTGATCAGGAAGAACACCTTATCTATTCTAATCCTACTTTCAGCATTTGACCCATAGCCTTGTTTGCCTGGGCCTCACAGGTGCACATCTCAATACTTATTCAATGTTATGAGAGCTTCTGCCGCTACCAGCCCGTATAGACAGCGAGTTCCACACTCCCACCACACTCTGCATGACTCCTACGCTTTCCCTTAAATCTAAAACCCCTTGGTCATTGATTCCTCCACCTAGGAGAGACGTCTCTTCCTGCCGACCCTATCTAAGGCCATCATAATATTATAATCTCAATCATGCCTCCCCTCAACTTCCTCTACTGTAAGGAGTACAAAACTGATGTAGTGTCCCCACCCTGTTCCTCTGATGCTGCCTGGCCTACTATGTTCCTCCAGCTCCACACTGCTGTGGCAGTCTGTCCTCTGTAATCGCTCCAGGCAACATCCTGAGAAATCTCCTCAGGACCTTCCCCAGTGCAATCACCTCCCTCCGATGATGCCAATTCCAGAACCGCACACCATAGCCGCTCCTCTTGAGGGAGGACATCCCATGAAAAAAAAAATTGGTGTGCTGCCATCCCAGTAATTTCCTGTCAAAATTTAGTTCTTTGCTTTGGGATTCGACGGGCACATGTTCCTCCCAGAGGAGCTGATTTCTACATTACTATGATCTTGTACTGCCCCACAAGAAGGGCAACTGAGTCTCTATGCAGCTCAAGTGTGGATAATATGGAGTGGAATGGATGCCTTGAATCACCAGATAGTTTCTCTGAGACTTTGAACAACTCCAACTGAGATATTCACCAGAGATAGTGGACCCAGCCCCAGATCCACAATACAAGTCATGGTTCAACACACTCACCACCTTGCAGACACAGCTGCTCAGGCAGCAAGTGATAAGTGTCATTCAGGTAACTGTGATACAAAGTTTTGCCTTTATTTCCAATCTAAAACCAAATACATGCCATTAGCTGATCGGATATCCTCTGAGAGAGTACAGATAATCCTGCTCTAGGATCAGTGAGAAGATGATGGTAGCAGAGACTTGGAAATCCGGGAACAGACAGGGGAGGAGTGCCTAGACCTTTTGGTCCACCGCAGGATCAGACGATCGGGGTGTGGGTCGTTCAGGGGGTTCAGCACCATCCCGTTAGCAGGGTTACCTCGAAGCAGCATCTCCTCGAGCTTGCAACATGCCCCTGTGGACCAGCTCATTCCACTTGTGGATCCAGCATTGCACATTCTGTCCGTGCTGCTTAACCCAGGGAACAAGGAATTGGGCAGGCTGTTCCCACCTGAAAACACACAGTCAAACATAATGCGTCCTTAATACACCCCAGCCACAGCCTCTCGCTTACTGATCGCCACTGTGAAATCTCACAGACACAGTCAAACACGCTGTTAATACTCCTGATCACAGCCCCTCTATTTTTTTAAAAATAGAATTGCCACAGCCATGAAAACAGGCCATTCGACCAACAAGCCCACACCAACCCACCAAAGCATCCCACCCAGACCCATGCCCCTACCCTATCCTATCCCTGTAACACTGCATCTCCCATGGCTAACGCACCAATTTACACATCCCTGAATACTTACTGACCTCCAAAGTGAAATCTCATCATTCATACAGCCTCTCTCACTTACTGACTGCTGTTGTGAAATCAAATGCTTCTCGTCCCATTCTTCAGCTGGAGTGTAGTTACTGGGGACAGTCTGGAATCATCCCCTCAGAACATAGGAGGTTAAGACAGAGATTGAATCTGGACATTCAAAATCACTAGGGCTTTGGGGGTGGTTTTGGGGATTGACTGAACTGACGAGGAATGGTGCTGGGTGATTCTGATGCTGTTGGGGGCTCCGTCCTGTTTGAAATTCTAGAGTCTCAGAAAGAACTGCACTTCAATGCTCATAGTTCATCATTATTGTTCACTCGATATGGACCTTTTTTTTGGGGTTTAGGCCATGATTGGCTGGCCATCAAAACTGCCCCTTGAGAAAGGGATAGGATGCAGCTGCTTTTACTACAACAAAGCCAGGGCCAGAAGAAATAAGGAATTAGACCAGCCTTTAATTCCAACCTCCTCCACTCCTCGATGCCTCTGCTGATGTACAGGAAAATGCCCCACACCCTTCTCAACCTCCCCATTCCCCATGCACAGGCTGGGCAGGGTCCTCAATCCCCATGCTGCCTCCCCCAAACAGTGGTGGCGGTAGTGGTGGGTGTGGGGGAGGGGGGAGAAAACACTCCATCCGAACGACATACCAGCAGAAACAGGGATTGAATCCCGTGCTGTCAACTCCAATCTGAACCAAACCTGATGCCCAGCTGACCTGACCCCTCTCCAGCCTAAATCTCAGAAGGGTAAATGCATTCCCACAGCGACTGGCACATTTAATAGTAATGTGGCAGCTGGGAGAGGCTCCGATTTCTTTCTTTCCTTCAGCTATTGGTGGGAGTCGGGTGGATTTATAGGATGGCGATCAGCCTGTTCAGCTGTGTCATCTATGCAAGCCATCATTCGTCCCGTAGTACTGGACTGGGACTCTAAAAGTAAAGCCTCCATAGCCTTACCAGACCATAGGGCTGCTCTCCCACTAGAAAGACGACTGGCAGTGGTATAACCTGACAGTCACCACAGTTCTGAAGGAGAGCTCTTCACGGTAACCTCAAACTTATGCTGGAGTTTAACCCATGGCTGTTGGTGTTACTCTATATCATAAATCAGCCATCTGCTGACTGAGCTAACCAACACCAGGCCACTAATTTACTCAGTAACATCACCAGCAGGTATCAGTTACATCTGGTTACTTACCAATCCTGGACATCGTTCCTTAGTTCAGTGGTGAACTCAATGGCTTGAAGGCACTGATTCAAGAGTTTGTGAATGTTTGGAATAGTGTTCTGATCACACTCGGAGCTCTGCAAGACGATGCGCTCAATCAGAGCTGGGAAGGGAAGAGCAAAAACAGACAAATTACTAGGCTCAGCGCTGAGGGAGTGCCACGCTGCACTGTTGAAGGGTGAGAGCTTAAACTAGCAGATGGTGTGGGTGAGTTTCAAGCTGCTGCACGTGGGATCTTGCAGTGTGCAAATGTTGCATGTGGGATCTGTTGCTTATGTTTTCTACATTAAATTGTGAGCTCAGTTCAGAAAATGGTCCTTCACTGCCTTTGCAGCTTCAGGGTGACCTGAGCCAGGAATGGGAATGTCTTCTTTAATCCTGTGTTTTTCACAGCTCCAGTTGTGATAGTATGTCTGATTTGGGATAGGGCTCTCCGCCACACCCCCTTACCATCTGCATCAGTGACTGGCGTGATGTTGTGTCGTCTCTGTAGAGTCTGCAGAGCATCTCTCTGATGGAGCAGAGTTGCTTCCAACGACCTGCGCTCCACCTTCATCGCGGCTGCGTAGTCTATCAGGAATTCAGGAGCCTGAGGAGACAGGCAGAGAGTTATTCCACAGTGCCAGAGGGAGATACACGAGTAGGTAAGGGAAGTGGGTCAGAATAAATGGAATCGATTTTTCAAAGAGCAGACACACACTTGGCGGGCTGGATGGTCTAGTGCTGTCCTTCAGTGAAGTTCTGCACCGAGAGACCAGAGTCTCTGCCCCTTTTCCCCCGTCTCCCTCTATCTCTGTGCGTGCGTGCGACAGAGAGCCAGAGCCAGAGAGAGAGAGAGAGAGAGAGAGAGAGAGAGCGCGAGAGATGGGGGGGGGGGGAGAGAGAGGAGAGAGAGACAGAGACAGAGAAGGGGAGAGAGAGAGAGAGAGACAGAGAGAGAGACAGAGAGACAGAGAGAGAGAGAGAGAGAGAGGGAGACAGACACAAAGACAGAGACAGAGAAGAGACAGACTTATATTTCATAGATTATGGATCCTGTCAATGCCCCAAGTTATGGCCTCAGCTGACACTGGCTTTTCATTTGGTGATAACCCCCACTAAAGCCTTTCCTTTCTGAGCTCCTTCAATCCCGGCTTCTTTCAAGCATTCGCCGATTTCTACCACTTCGCCACTGGCGGCCTGGCTTTCAACTGCCTGGGGTCGAGCTCCGGAATTTTCTCCCTTTTCTTCTCCACCCCTGCCTGCGTCTCTCCCTCTCTGCTCCTGCCTCTTCACTGTCCATGAAAACACTCATTAAAAAAATGAAACCTTTTGACCGAGTGTTGAGTCCACAGACCTAATACATTCTCTCGTGAGCTAGCATCAGATACAAACACTCTGGGAATGTTAAACAGCATTCAAGGTGCAATGTAAACGCAGACCTTGTAGAACGGGAAATACAAACTCTTCTTGAGGCCCCGGAAAAATTGAGGATTGTTGAATGAAGAATCCAGTTTGTGGATGGACAACTTGTGCATAGGAACCCTCTGGGACCTGGAGAAAACATGATACTTCAAAACCTCAGCCAGACAATGAAATAATACACCCAGAATCCCATACAGCCCAGACCACACTGCATTAACTTTATACTAGCCTTCACGTGGCTAAACCATGCAAAATCAAATTGACCACAGGGAAAACAACTCAGGATGAGTGTGAGAAAAATAAAACAAAATCTAAACAATTTTACAGCCTGTGAGGTATCATCAGAAAATCACTTCAGTGTTGATCAGGGCGAGGTGGTACAGTTTGGAGAGAAGATCAAGAAGGTCACACATGCCCTGCATAATAAGAGGTCAAACAGATGGGAGGGCAGAGAATTACAAGTTACAGAATCAAACATCACGCAAAGTACAGTCACAGGTTCATAAGGTTATCTGGAAACCTTGAGACTGTTGGGGTTGGTTTATTGAAAGATGGAGTCGACAATAAATTTCTTCCAGCAGTGCAGCACTCCCTCAGCAATGACACTGGGAACTGTTGGCTTGAATTTTGTGCTCCAGTCTCTATGTTGGTTCCCAAGCTCGGACTATACTGATTCAGAGGGCAGTGTACTTACTGTGAAGCTGGACATGAGGATGGTGCTGAACGAAGTGTATTATGCTCATCTCCTCAGGAGCTCGATGTTAAGTAGGACCAACTCTAGTGATGACAAAGAGCAGACTCTACATCTCATGAGCCTGAACAGAAGATTTTGGCTGCTCCCTTGAACCATTGCCAAAAACCGAGCATACCGATTTGAGCAGAGCCGCAAAGCTTCACTTACTCTCCTAAATGTCGGCGATCCAGGTTGGGGAGAGAAATGGCTGTGAAGAGGTTCACTTCCCTGTTGACGGAATTGTGGAGCTCCTCAGTCAGTGAGCGAATAGGATCCTCCTGCTCTCCAAGCTTCTGCCTCAAGAAGGAGCCAATCTACAATGACAGTAGTAGTTGGCTGCATTTATATAGCTCCCTGAACCAAGTTGAAAGTAAAAAACTCCACAGTCAGGAGGCACAGAGAACCCAAAACACGCAAGAAAATATCACGGACAGGTGAACGAAAAGCTTGCTTGATGAAATTGATGTTTAAAGTGCACCGCATTCCATGTGGGATGGAATGATCAGGGTAAGAGTTCCTGAGATGGGGCATGTGGTGGGAGACTCACCTCTATTTGTGTCTTCCTCAGTTGACTCTTTGCTGATGAATTCCCTTTCACTAAAGCACGGATGAGATCTTGTTTCGTATCCTGTAAACGGCAATCGTTAGAAAAGGTGAGGGGAACAGAGAACATCAGAGGCACAGTGCCCCCAATAGGACAAACCCTGTCACTGGCTTTGTAACAGATCAGGTCAGAAACAAAGTCATTTTTACCCTGACAAGATATTTAAAAGGATTTGCAGGAATAATTCACGTTCTCAGGCTGGGTTTAGTCATACGATCAGACCACAGGAGGTCGAGCACCAAACTCCAGGCCACTCTCCGAGGGGCAGCATAGAGGGCGCACCTTACTGGAAAAGGCTTGGCACCGAGGGAGTGTCACACTGCCAGAGGTGTTGTTTTTGATTGGAGATATTGAAAGGATCTGCCCTCTCATGTCGGCGTAAAAGATCCTAACACTGAGGACTGAACGAAGAGCAGGAAGTAGTTCTCCCTGGCATCTGGAGCTGCCATTTATTCCTCCACCCCACCTGTTTCTCAGTGATACTGGTGGGGGTTGCCCTCACTCTGCTTGTGTGATTGTGCTGTGCACCAAATGGCTTTTCAAAGGGACCTCATTTTAATGAGCATAACCCACTGGCTGTAATGCCATGGGACAGCTGAATCTTGACAGCAATGGTGTTTTGTTGTGATTCCTCTGTGAAAAACAGGGGAATACATTTTCAAATCCGTCGACAATCGTACAGGATAATCACAGACACGTGAAATTTCTTGACTCGCACTGGGGAGGCGTCTAAGCCGTCAGAGGAAACCCAGAAAGGTCACGGGTGTAAAAATGTCACTCCAGGAGGTCACAGGCAGATTCTGTCTGCCCCAAGCCCCCAACCTCACCTCCACATTGACAGCAGACTTACCACAAGAGCTTGGAAGTGGAGAATGGTGTTGTGCTTCTGCTGCAAGGTCTGGATCTCACGGTTCTTGGCTTCTATGGAATTTGCCAAGAGCTGAGCCTGTTCCGAGAGCTCCTGAAGGTAGGCCCTCTTCTCCATCATGCTCAGTTCCAGCTCTGAGGCCTCCCTGTTGCAAACACAAGTGCGCCATGCAGTCAGACATGGCTGCAGACGACATGAGCAATGCCCACTCAACATCAGCAGGAACAGCACTCACAGTTGTACAGTCATACAGCATGGAAACAGGCCCTTTGGTCCAACCAACCCATACAGAAGATAATCCCAAACTATCACCTGCCTGCTCCCAGCCTACATCCTTCCAAACCTTTCCTATTCATTTACTTACTTGGACCTGCTTTCAGTCACTCTGCTCCACCTTCTGCTTTCCATGTGGCCCCATCTTACAAAGATTCCACTTTACCACTCCCTCCTTGCAGATCTCCACCCAAACTACAGAAGTGATTGCTGGGCCGCTTGCTGAGATATTTGTACCATTAACAGCCACGGGAGGGAGTGCCAAAAGACTGGAGGATGGCTAACATGGTGCCATAACTTAAGGAAGGTGGTAAGGAGGGAACGAACAGTAGACTGGTGAGCCTGACATCAATGGTGGGTGGGTTGGGTTGGGTTGTAAAAAAAAGGGGTTTTTAAAAGGGCTCAGCGCCAGTGAACTGGGTTCAATTCCAGCATCGGGTCACTGGCTGTGTGGAGTTTGTACATTCTCCTGGGTCTGAATGGGTTCCTTCCCACAGTTGAAAAACATACAGGATAGGTGGATTGGCCATTCTAAATTACTCATAATATCCAGGGATACGCACGGCCAGGTGGGTTAACCATGGGAAACGCAAGGTTAGAGGGATAGAATGGGGTCGGTGGGTCTGGGTGGGATGCTCTTCAGCGGATCAGTATGGATTGAATGCACCAAATGGCCAGCTTCCACACTAAGAATTCTGTGATTCTATAAGTTGTTGGAGGGGATTCGGTGTGATAGGATTTACATGTATTTGGAATGTTAAGGACTGATTAGGGATGGTCAACATAACTTAACGTGGGGGAAATTGTATCTCAGTAATTTGACTGGGTTTTTTGAAGAAGTAACAAGAGGATTGATGTGGGTAGAATGTTGAACGTTGCCTACATGGCTTCAGTAAGGCATTCGACAAGGTTGCATATGGTAGAATGGTTAGCAAGGTTAGATCACAGGAAATACTAGGAGAAACAGCCACTGGATACAAATTGGTTCAAAGATAGGAGACCGAGGTTGGTAGCGGAACAGCCTGCAACCAGTGGGTGTGCCTCAAGGATCGGTGCTGCGTCCACTGCTTTATGTCATTTATACAAATGATTTGCATATGAACATAGGAGGTATGGTTACTAAGCTTGCAGGTGACACCAGCATTGGTGGTGTAGTGGACAGCAAAGACGGTTACCTCAGAGTACGACGAGATCGCGATCAGATGGGCCAAAGAGCTGAGGAGTGGCAGGCAGAGTTTATTTCAGATAAGTGAGAGGTCTTGAATTTTGGAAAGGCAAGTTAGGACAGGACTTAGACACTTGATCGTTAAGTCCTGAGGAGTATTGCTGCACAAAAAAAGACCTTGGGGTGCAAGTTCATAGCTCCTTGAAAGTGGACAGGATAGTGAAGGCAGCAATTGGAACACTTGCCTTTATTGGTTGTTACATTGAATATAGGAGTGGGCAGGGGGGTCATGTTATGGCTAACATAGGACATTGGTTAGGCCACTTTTGGGATACTGCATTCAATTCTGGTCTCCCGGCTACATAGATGGTGAGAAACTTGAAAGGGTTCAGAAAAGATTTGCAAGGATGTTGCCAGGGTTGGAGGGTTTGAGCCACAGGGACAGGCTCAATAGGCTGGGGCTATTTTCCCTGGCGTGTCAGAAGCTGAGGGGGTGACCTTATAAAAGAGGTTTATAAAATCATAAAGGGGCATGGACAAGATGAATAGTCAAGGAAATTCTCCCCAGGGTAGGGGAGTTGAAAATGGCTCCTCATAGAGGGGAAAGATTTAAAAATGGACCTAAGGGGCAATTTTTTTCACGCAGTGAATGTTGCATGTATGGAAGAGCTGTCAGTGCAAATGGTGGAGGCTGATACAGTTACAACATTTAAAAAGGCAGCTGGATGGCAATATGAACAGGAAGGGTTTACAGAAGTATGATCAAATACTGGCAAATGGGACTAGGTTAATTTAGGATATCTGGTTAGCGTGGACAAATTGGACCATAAGGTCTGTTTCTGTGCTGTGCAGCTCTGTGATAGGTGGTGGTTTATCCCAAAGGTCAGCTGATACGAGGGAAGAGGTTGAGAAGCAGAGTCCTTCATGCCAACCTCAGTCAATGCGGGAACTGAACCCTCACCGTTGGCATCACGCTGCATCACACCACCATACAGCCAAGTGAGCTAACCCAACCTCGAGGTGCTTTCTACACGTGGTCAAAGAGGGGACAGAGATTCTGACCTGACAGTAGATAGGAGATCAGCATCGTGCCGGTACTGTTCCTCCTGCAGACGATTAAACTCTTGACTCAGCAACGTCAACCTGCCACTCAGCTCCTTGTCCCGCCTGAGGGCGCCGATCTTCTCCACCACCCGCACCTCACAGTCTCGCCATCCCTCCTGCCAAGGGGCCAAAATTAAACAAAATCACGTTAACGTCTTCCCCATTTTGTTTCATTTTGAAATGGGACAGCTTGACATTACCACAAACCATTCCAACCCCACATCCACAAACATTTACTCCTGCCACCACCAAAACTCAATTGCAGCGGTGTGCACCATCTACACAGACACACTGTAGAAATTCACCAAGCGTCCTTAGACAGCATCTTCCAAATGCACAAATAGTTCCGTCTAAAAGGAGAAGTACAGCAGATTCACAGAACAGATGTTGCGGACAGTGACATTCCTAACTCCTCTAGGCAACCTTGGAAAGGGATGGAGCCCGTTACTGCAAGGATTTCCTTTCTCAGCAATTACTGTCCGGTCAAGTGACTCACTGATGATCGCAGCAAGCGGGAATCTACTGGCACTCCAAGGACTGCAGCAGTTCAAGAAGGCAGCTGACCAATACCTTTTCCAGGACAACTACAGATGGGTAAGAAATGCTGATGCAGCAGTAATGCCCACACCCCAACAACTAATACAAGAAACACAATCAGAGACAAGCAGCAGTGACGAAAACCAGCGCAAAGGGGTGGTTAGAAATCGCTAGCACAGCAATGTTTTACTAAAGAGAAGACGTTTTGAAGTAATTGAAATCTGTTTCGTTCTATTCATTTGTGGAAATGCAGGCATCACTGGCTGCACCATTTATTGCCTATCACCATTTGCCTCTTCAGTAGGTGGTGGTGGGCACCCTCCTCGAACCACTGCAGTCCCCCTGCTTTAGATTGACACATAATGCCCTTAGGCAGAGAATTCCAGAATGTTAACCCAGTGACAGTGAAGGAACAGTGATATATTTCCACGTCAGGATGGCGAGTCACTTGGAAGGGAAGTTGCAGGTGTTGCTGTGTCCACATATCTGCTGTCCAGGTCCTTCCAGATGGAAGCGGTCATGGGTTCGGAAGGAGCTGTTTGAGGATCTTTGGTGAATTTCTGCAGTACCTCTTGTAGATAGTAGCAGCAGTGTGTACTGACTGTTGGTGTTGGGGATGCTTGTGGATGCAACGTCAAATTAGTGGGTTGCTTTGTCTCCGATTGTATCAAGCTTCCCAAGTGTTGTTGGGGCTACATATCTAGGCAAGTGGGCAGTATTCCATCACACTCTTCACTTTTGCCTTGTAAATGATCAACAGCCTTTAGACAATCAAGACAGGTATACATCACAAAATTTCATCTGCAGCTTGCATCTTTGACGCATGCTGAATGTTCTCAAATGGGTTGTTGATTCCAACGGAAGGTGGATGGGATGAAACTTGCAGTCAGGAAGGAATTCTCCATGGGGAATGTGGGACCCATTCTCACGGTTGGGCGGGGGGGGGGGGGGGGGGGGGGGGGGAGGAGAAGGAGGAGGAGGAAAGTGGTGGTGACGGTGACATGGGACTTGCTCCCACAGGGACTGTCGATCTATTAACCGGGAGAAGCATAAACACACATTGAAGAAAAAGAAAATGTTGGTGGAGGTGCAAGGGGAGATTAACAGAAGTGTGGGAGGAGGCTATTGATACCAAGCATACAGGAAAGGATTAAGAAGCAAGGTGACTATTTTCGCACTGTAGATTATAAACATGAACTTGTGGTGATCAGTGTGACGTTACTGGACAGTTTCAGGCTGGCGCTCCCAGTGCTTGGAATATGTTCGGTCTGGTGACCAATCATTCACACATGCAGTCAAAAACTAAACACTCTTACACCGTACAAACCTCAAGCAAAGACTTGACGGAGCGCAGAACCGCAGGAGCCTCTGAAACGTCCTGTAGGTGGGAACGACTGTAGGAGAACCTGCAAAAGGACGCCAGTACCGGAGACATCAAAGATATAACATTACCATACAAACAGTCACATTGTAGCCACAGCTCCCAGTCTAAACACACACTCCTCCAAGTCCCTAACTAGAGGGAACACTGTTAGAGTCAGATGTGGGGTACAACTACCTTGACTCTTTTAAAGTGAAAGTAAAGCTCCCTTATTACAGTTCCCAGCAAATACTGCCATGACAAGGATGGCACAGAGTTAGATACACAGTAAGGCTTCCACTATTCTCAAAGTAAAAGTAATGCTCCTTTCCGCTTTTTTTAAGCCAAAAGTAAAGTTGTCTCTAAACATTTAAACAGCAAGTAAACGGAAAGTAAACTTTCCTCTACGTTTTCCCCACGACAGGTGTCACACAGGCTGAGCTACAGGGTAAAACTGTCCCTACTCTTTTAAACTAAAGCTCCCTTACTTTTTCTTTTAAAAACAGTGTGTAAAGCTTCCTATACATTGTCCCCATCAAACACTCCATGAGAGGTGCAGTACAGAGATAGATGCCGGGTAAAACAAACTCTACTATTTTAAACCGAGAGAAGCATTTATCTATTCTTTCAAATTGAAAGCAAAGCTTCCACTTTTCCTTTCAGCTGAAAGTAACACTCCTTTTACACTTCACAAACTGTCTCAGAGCTAGGGCAGCATGGGGTTACATACAGAGTAAAGCTCTCTGATCTTTCAAACTAGAAGTAAACTGAAAGTAAATTTCCCTTACCTCTTTTATACTAAGATGTAAACAGAAACTAAAAACCCCTTCAACACCATCGTCATAAAAAATAACTCCAAGGCCAGGGACAACATAGGGTCAGATACAGAGTTAGCATCCCTAAACTCTTAAATAGGAAGCAAAACTTCCAATACTGTTAAACTGGAAGTTAAGCTTCCATTGCACTGTTCCCAAACATTCAGAGGACAGGAGTGCATGGTATTAAAAACTTAGTAGAAAATTACCTATGCTTTTTCACTGAAAATAAAAGTCCCTCTAATCTTTTAAACTGAAAATAATGTTCCCTCCACACTGTGCCCATCAATACTCCCAAGAAATGGAGTGCATGCAGTCTGAGAGTAAAGCTTCTTCTACTGTTTTTTTCAAAAGTGGAAGTAAAGATCTGTCAACCATTCACATCAAAACACTCTGACGATAGAGGCAGCATGGGGTGAAATACAAAGTAAAGCGACCTCTACTGCTTTTTTCAAAAACTGGAACCAAAGATTCCTCTACACTGTCCTCATCAAGCACTTGCAGGACAGGGACAGCACAGGATTAGATAAAAGGAAAGCTTCCTACACACAGGGCAAGTTCTGACAAACAAAGATTACCTGAGAACTTCCATGTCCTTTCCGACATCCACTTTCGATTGGAGTTCCACCAGCTCCTCTTGATTCTCAGCTGCCAGAGTCTGCACTGCTGCCAGTATGTGGTTTGGTGGGTGTGATGCAGAAACGCCCTGCACAAAAACAGTGAGGCTTAAAAAATAAATCACACAAAAAAAAAAGACACAATCTTTCCTCCAGTCCCTAGCCCAGCTCCCGATCTCTGTCACCTCCACCAGCCCCAGCACACCAGTGAGAGTCAGTGTGCATGTGGGACCCCATACCCCAGCGACAGTTGGCCCTCACCTCTATCTGGTTCAGCCATCGATGATAGCTGTCACTCCTCAGGTCGTAGCCCCTGTCACTGCGAGCAAAGGAGAAAATATTTTTAATAAACACGGAGCACAAAACACCTTTTCCAGTCCCGACGCCCCTCCTCATCTGTCATGATCTCCAATCCAGACACCCCTTCCCATCTGTCACCTCCTCAAGCTGCTAAATTACTCCTTTCTCTTGTTACCCCTTCTACTCCTTGCAACCGCTGAAATCTCAATATTACACAAGTTCTTGCCTCTCAGCCATCTCCCAGCTACCTGCCGATTCCCATCGCTCCATCGATGGTGACTGCCCCTTCACTTGCCTGGATTCTCAGTTAAAATCTGCCAGGCAGTAGGCAGAGAAGTCCCACAGATGCAGGAAGCACAAGAGCTACTTACCCACCACCTCCGATAGGACTCTCCTGTTCATCATATAATGACTTAAGGAGTTGGAATCTTGTGAAACATGTTCCCCGAACATCTTGCTGAGGAAAAACCAATTGAAATGAGGGTGAGTGAGCAAGAAAGACAGACTGACTGTGTTGGGGGGTGGGGAGAGAGCGAGAGGGCGGAGAGAGCGAGAGAGACACTAAGGCAGAAAGCGAGATCAGGCACTTTGCAGACAGGTTCAAAAATCCAAAACACACAGATTTTCACAAAGCCAGAGTTACTACAACAATGAAAGGGTCCATTCTATCTGTCAAGTCAATGCCAGTCCTCTACAGTGAGATCCAGTCATTCCCAGTGTGCAGTGAAAGCACAGAAAAGTTGTTTTGCAAGCTTATTCATCTCAATTCCCTTGTGAAATCCTTCATGCCACTGCTTCCAACCTCCTCATTGTCAATGCATTCCGGGGTCATTGCCTCTCACTGCAGTAAAGATACTTCTGCTCTAACCTTGTCCCTGCTACTCCCAACCAGAACCTTTAATCCGTGTTGTGCTCCTACTGTCAGCCGATGGAACAACTTATCATTGAGTTCGACAAGGGAGACAGTTACCAACTTAATCACCACAATCAGATGTCCCCCTCAATTTCTTGTGTTCCAAGGAGAACAACGTCAGCCTCTATAAGAGAACTTCTTGATTCTCCAAGCTAAACAGCATTGGCCACTTGTCCGCTCATACTGTTCCTCAAGGTGCAGCTGCAGGCTACTGGGATACAAGCTCGTCCTGAAAACAAAAATGCTGGAGATCACAGCTGTCAGGCAGCATCCTCGGAGGTTCATCATTTATGCAGGCCTGTCTATCACCCCTCTCTAGATCTGGTTTCATATCAATAAGTGGAAAACAGCCTCTCTATATCTACCCAATCAATACCCCATGCCTACCCTTACGACTTAAATCAGGCCACACCTCGGCCTTTTTCCAGGATGTCAAAGACATTCCAGTTCAGTCCAGACTAAACAGTGACCATCTGGTGTGGGACTGTTATTAGCAGCAATGGGGCTGCACTGGGCATATTCACCTTCTCGGGTTCAGCCATTGGTGACAATAGGTTAAAAGGAGGGAGGGCTGAATTCCCTGTCCTCTCCTGTGGCATAGGTACAGAGATACAATGGTCCACTTTCTCCCAAACCAGGTGTCTCATTCATTCCACCCCACAAGGCAGATGTGATTATAGCACCAGATTCAACCACAGGGACAGGTTCCTCGGTGCCCGTCCTCCTAGTGACACTCACCAGCACTTCAGGCTCCAAACCATTGCCATGCCTCAACTTGCCATCCACAGTACTGCCCGCTCCTACATCTTGTTCAGCTTTACTGAAATAGGGATGGGGGACAAAGTAAGACAAGCTGTGAATATTTCCAAAAGGACACTCAAAATCAGGCAAAAGTTGGTAATTTCTCTGGCAGCGCAGTGCTCCCTCTGACAGCGCGCCACTCCCTCGAGATACTTCCTCACCTGCTGATCTGTCTGAAGACGTGTAGTCGATCGTGCAGCTTCTTGCTCTGTTCCTGCAGTGACTTCCTCCTGTTTACTGCACGCTGAAGAAATGTTTTTAACAAAATATTCCGCTGTTTCAGATCCTGCAGCCTCTCCCAAGTCTCCATCAGTGTTTGCTCTGCATAGCAACAAATTAGGCTAAGAAAAGTGACCAAGGGAGAAACCATGCTCACTGATAATCAGTGCAGGCGGATACAGGCTATTCAGCTCCTCTGCTGGTGCTTCTGCTCCACACCAGCCTTATCGCCAACTCGCTTTTCATCCCACACCTTCTATTTCTTTCACTCGCATCCGTTTATCCAGCTTCCCCTCCCTTCAATCATCAACACAATTCGGCTTGAACACAATTTAACAGCGAGTCTCACATTCTCCCACCCCACACTCCCTCCGGGATCGAGTCCTACACTCACCCTGCCACTCTCTGGGAGAAGACATTTCTCCTGAATTCCCAATTAGGGGCTGTCTTGTATCGATGGCCCCTTGTTCTGGCCTCCACACCCACACGCCTTTAAAAAAAAGACTGAAATCGTCTCTAAATCTCCCAAATTGTAAATTCTGTCACATTTTTAAAAGAGCTCAGTCAGGTGACTCCTCTTTTTGTGAAGAAAAGACCCAGGCCTGTTCCACCTTGCTGATATTTATCTACATCACTGGGCTCTAGTCTACAAAGTTTCTTGCACTTTCTCCACACCCTCCCTGCCCCTTTCGGGCAGGTCCTTCTGTCTACAGAGGCACAGAATACTGGACCAGGAGAAGGCCATTAAGTCCTTCAAGCCTGCCCTGCCTTTCAGCATGATCATTGATAGGAATGTGGGACAGGGAGATTTGCTAGAGTTACTCAGGAGGCTTTAAACTAGGGATGGAGGGATTGGGGCGGGGGGCAGGGGCAGTGGTGAACTCAGATATACTGAGGAGAGAGCGAAGTCTGAGCCTGGTACTGTTGATGGAAGCAGCAAGTCAAACAGTCAAGGCAGAGAAAAGCAAGGCAAAGAATGGGGTAATACTGTTAAATTAAACTGCATTTATTTCAATGTAAGATGCCTGACAGGTAAGGCAGTTGAACTCAGGGCATGGTTGGGAACATGGGACTGGAATATCATAGCAATTACAGAGAAGTGGCTTAGGGATGGACAGGATTAATAGCTTAAATGTTCCAAGGACTGGTTAGGAACCGACGCTCAGTAGCTGCAGTGTGCACTATCTACAAGGTGTACTGCAGAAATTCACCAAACAGCACCTTCCAAACCCACGGCTACTTCCATCTGGAAGGACAAGGGCAACAGATATATGGGAACACCATCAACTGCACGTTCCTCACCAAGTCACTCACCATCCTGACTTGGAAATATCGCCATTCCTTCACTGTCACTGGGTCAAAAACCTGGAATTCCCTTCCTAATAGCATTGTGGGTCAACCCACAGCAGGGCTGCAGAGGTTCAAAAAGGTGGCTCACTGCCACCTTCTCAAGAGTAACTTGGGATAGGCAAAAAGTGCTGGCCAGCCAGCGAGGCCCACATTGAATTTTTTAAAAAAAGATAGTCAATACAGCTTCGTGTGTGAGAAATTCCGTCTCACTAACTTGATTTGAGCTTTTGTAGAAGTGACAAAGACGACTGATAAAGGCATAATGTCGGATGTTGCCTACATAAAGACTTCAGCAAGGTGTTCAACAAGGCAGACTCGTTAACAAGTTTCAGTCACATGGAATATAGAGAGAGCTAGCCATTTCAATATAAAATTAGCTCGAAGATCGGAGACAGGGGATGCTTTTCAAACTGGTGGTCTGTGACCAATGGTGTGTACACTGGTGCTGGGTCCACTGCTTTTTATCACTTATATAAATGATGTGGATGTGAATATAGGAGGTATGGGGAGTAAGTTTGTAGATGACACTAAAGTTGGTGGTAAAGTTGACATGGAAGGAGGTTACCTCAGAGTACAACAGGTCTTCGATCAGATGGGCCAAGGAGTGGCAGACAGAATTTAATTTAGATAAATATGAAGTGCTGCATTTTGGTAAGGTCTCATACACTTACTATTAAGGTCCTGGGGAACGCTGCTGAATAAACAGTCCTTGGAGTGCAAGTTCATTGAAAGTGGATTCACAGGTAGACAGGATAGTGTTTGGTACGCTTGCCTGCATTGGTCACTGCATTGAGTATAAGTGTTGGTCTCCCTGCTACACAAAAGGTGCTGCGAAACTTGAAAAGTTTCAGAAAAGATTTAAAAGAATGTTGCCAGGATTGGAGGATTTGAACTATAGAAAGAGGCTGAATAGCCTGGGGTTATTCAACTCCCAACGCTCTGGAATGTTGGGGGTTGAGGGATGACCTTATAGAGGTTTATAAAATCATGAGGGGCATAGATAGGGGTTTTCCATAGGATAGGGAGATCCAAAACTAGGAGGCTATAGACTTAAGATGCGAGGGGAAAGATTTAAAAAGGATTTAAAAGGCAACATTTTCACGCAGAGGTTGGTGCATGTATGGAATGAGCTGCCAAAAGGAGGTGGCGGAATCTGGCACAACATTTAAGAGATATCACGAAGGGTATATGAATAGCAAGGGTTTACAGCATTATGTGCCAAATCTGACAAGATCAGTTTAGTCTGTCTGATTGACAGGAATGAGTTGGACCGAAAAAGCAGCTGTTCCTGTGTTGTACACCTCTATGAGTCTGTTCACCAAAGGGGTTGAGGGAGAGGGGCCCTGGCTGTAGTGACAGCTGATCATACTCATTATCTTTATCCCCACAAATCTTACAATCTGATGGGGTCTGACAGCTCACCATCAATCTCTTGCTGCTCATGATCTGAGCTTTCATCCAATTGCTGGAGATCAGTCCTCAGTGACACCAGCTGTTCCAGCAACTTCCTCCTCTTCCTCTGCTCCTTGTCAGACAACGGAGCCTGAGAGGGTGGCACAAAAACACACTGTTTAAGACTCAGCCACCCTCCCAACAGGCCATACTGACAGCATGATGCAAACTGCGTCCATTCCGTACACACTGACCACAGTGTGAGACTGACAGCAGATTCATTCTCTCATGATCGTGACAGAGTAGAGAGAGCTTTACTCTGTATCTAATCACGTGCTCTGCCTGCCTGGGAATCACACAGTGAATTTATTTTTATTAAACAAGATGACGGAAAGTCATCCTAATAAACCTCTTCAGCTTCACATCACTTACCTCAGAGCCTTTTACCCACCGGTTCCTAAGCAAACAGTCAAGGAAAGTCTCAATGTCTCTGCAAGAAAATAACCAATCATGTGGCACCTCGCTCCAGCCTACCTCTGCAAACTCTTCCGGCCCCACAGCACTCACTACCTCTGCGACCTCCTCTGGCCCCCAAACCCCTCCCTTTCTAAGAGATATTGGCACACCTCTGATTCCAGTCTCTCCGGGATCCCCCAACTCCCAACATTCCTCCATTGGCAGCGTCCCTTCGGCTGCCCTGTGACCCAAACTTTGGTAATCCTTTCCGTCACTTTATCACCTCTATCTCATCATCTAAAAGGCACTTCTGAGTGCCTGGTTAGCCTGAGGTTTACAATCTCCCCAGTGTGACCATTATAACCCAGGGCATTGCTTCCCAGCATAAATTACTGCCAACAGCATAAAGGATACCATTCCAGGTTCCCCTTGATCTCTCTCACTATCCTGGAAGAGAGAAACAAATGAAGTGAACCAAGTGACCACTGAAGGTTTAACTCTACAACTAAACATGTCCGATAGCAGGCATCAGTCACCCTGCAATTCAACCAAATTAATAGGCTCGGCTGCTGGGGGGGCTCACGCTGAGGGAGCGGCGCCCTGCTTGGGGGGGGGGGTTGGCGCTGAGGGAGCGGCGCACTGCCGGGGGGGGGGGGTCATCAGCACTGAGGGAGCGCCGCGCTGCCGGCGGGGGGGAGTCGTCAGCACTGAGGGAGCGCCGCGCTGCCGGGGGGGGGGGGTCGTCAGCACTGAGGGAGCGCCGCGCTGCCGGGGGGGGGGGGGGGGGGGGGTCGTCAGCACTGAGGGAGCGCCGCGCTGCCGGGGGGGGGGGGGGGGGGGGGGGGGTCGTCAGCACTGAGGGAGCGCCGCGCTGCCAGAGATGCCTCCTCTTGACCAAGGCCTTCAAGCATTATCCTTTCTCCAGGCTCAGGTCAACTATGTTGAGGAAAAGCAGTGAGGGATGGTGAACACCTCTTCTCCAAGTCTCAGATACCAGCCTTGCTTGGAACTGACATCCCAATGCATTCCCGCATGGAAAACAACCATACTCTCTGGCCTATGTGCTTGACAAGGTACAAACATGACTGCAGCAGTAGTCACTCACTCTTTCCGCTTGACATAGCGGACGACATATTCCCAGATGTCTTGACACTGGCCAGTACAAAGACTGAAAAAAAAAACAAAACAGAAATGAACAATATAAAGGAGAATTTCACACTGAAAATTCGAGAAATCTTGTCATTTATACATGCCTCTGAAATGCAAAGTCTTCAGAATGAAATACATTCGAGGAATGCTGCTGAAGACAAATGTTGTCAAAGCTAGAAACTGCTGGAGAAACTCAGCAGGTCTGACAGACCCCAAGAGAAAGCAAAGTTAACACTTAGAAGCCTGGGATGCTTCTTCAAACAGAGAACAGATAGAATAGTGCTGAAGGGTCACTGGACCCAAAATGTTAACTCTGCTTTTTCTCCACAGATGATGCCATATCTGCTGAGTTTCTCCAGCAATTTGTTATTTCAGATCACCACACCCACAGTTCTTGGTTTTACTACCAGCAACAACACAAGAATGCCAAACTTCAAATAAATACATCCAACAAATCATACCACAGCCTTCAAAATTTGTTCTTGTTACTATCCTGACAAGTACAGCTTTACATCTCCCCTTTTCAGAAACACAACACACTGCGATGTGTCTGCAGCCCCAAAACAATTTACTTGCACCACTCCCTGCGGGAATGAGTTCCACATTCTCCCCGACTCTCTGAGGAAATACATTTCTCCTGAATTCCCCACTGGAATTATTAGGGACTGTCTCCTATCACCGCACCTTAATTCTGGTCTTGTACCAATAAGTGGCAACATCTTCTCTACATCTAATGGAAAAAGCCACTTGCCTAAATTTTACAATTTGGATCAGGTCACCCCTCAACCTTGTCTTTTGTAGAGATAGGATTCCATGGCCTGTCCAATCTTTCCTGATCATTTCAGTACTGGGATCATAGGCAAGCATTGGGCAGGGCAGCACAGTCAGTCAAGACACAGTGACATCTCAGAGTATGCAATGATTAATCAATATAAACTACCCTTACTTTCGGAATGCGGTGTCGGAGGGCATTCTATGATCAGGGATTCCCATCAAGACCGCCCATTCCTTCAGCTTCA
>NC_081394.1:5566662-5676882 GCF_030684315.1 Stegostoma tigrinum | reverse complement strand
CCCCCCCCCACATTCCCATTCCCCCCCCCCCACATTCCCCATTCCCCCCCCCCCCATCATTCCCCATTCCCCCCCCCCCCACATTCCCCATTCTCCCCCCCCACATTCCCCCCCCACATTCCCCATTCCCCCCCCCCCACATTCCCCCCCCCACATTCCCCATTCCCCCCCCCACATTCCCCATTCCCCCCCCCCCACATTCCCCATTCCCCCCCCCCACATTCCCCATTCTCCCCCCCCCACATTCCCCCCCCCACATTCCCCATTCTCCATTCCCCCCCCCACATTCCCCATTCCCCCCCCACATTCCCATTCCCCCCCCCGCACATTCCCCATTCCCCCCCCCCGCACATTCCCCATTCTCCCCCCCCATTCCCCATTCTCCCCCCCCACATTCCTCCCCCCCCCATTCCCCCCCCCATTCCCCATTCTCCCCCCCCCCCCATTCCCATTCTCCCCCCCCCCCCATTCTCCCCCCCCCCATTCCTCCCCCCCCATTTTCCTCATTCTCCCCCCCCATTCTCCCCCCCCATTCCCCATTCTCCCCCCCCATTCCCCATTCTCCCCCCCGCATTCCCCCCCATTCCCTATTCTCCCCCCCCCATTCTCCCCCCCCATTCTCCTCCCCCCCCCATTCCCCATTCTCCTCCCCCCCCCATTCCCCATTCCCCCCCCACATTCCCCCCCCCACATTCCCCATTCCCCCCCCCCACATTCCCCATTCCCCCCCCCCCACATTCCCCATTCTCCCCCCCCCCACATTCCCCATTCTCCCCCCCCCCCACATTCCCCATTCTCCCCCCCCCCACATTCCCATTCTCCCCCCCCCCACATTCCCATTCTCCCCCCCCCACATTCCTCCCCCCCCATTCCCCATTCTCCTCCCCCCCCCATTCCCCATTCCCCATTCCCCCCCCCCATTCCCCATTCTCCCCCCCCCCCATTCCCCATTCTCCCCCCCCCATTCCCCATTCTCCCCCCCCCCCATTCCCCATTCTCTCCCCCCCCCATTCCCATTCTCCCCCCCCCCCATTCCCCAT
Organism: Stegostoma tigrinum; assembly: GCF_030684315.1. Taxonomy (NCBI): domain Eukaryota; kingdom Metazoa; phylum Chordata; class Chondrichthyes; order Orectolobiformes; family Stegostomatidae; genus Stegostoma; species Stegostoma tigrinum. Next base: position 5,675,842 of record NC_081394.1, on the reverse strand, counting down.
TCTCCCCCCCCCCATTCCCCATTCTCCCCCCCCCCATTCCCATTCTCCCCCCCCCCATTCTCCCCCCCCCCATTCCCCATTCCCCATTCTCCCCCCCCCCCATTCCCCATTCTCCCCCCCCCCATTCCCCATTCTCTCCCCCCCATTCCCCATTCTCCCCCCCCCCATTCCCATTCTCCCCCCCCCCATTCCCATTCCCCATTCTCCCCCCCCCATTCCCCATTCTCCCCCCCCCCATTCTCCCCCCCCCCATTCCCCATTCCCCCCCCCCACCCATTCCCCATTCCCCATTCCCCCCCCCCATTCCCCATTCCCCCCCCCCCCATTCCCCATTCCCCCCCCCCATTCCCCATTCCCCCCCCCATTCCCCATTCCCCCCCCCATTCCCCATTCTCCCCCCCCCCATTCCCCATTCTCCCCCCCCCCATTCCCATTCTCCCCCCCCCATTCCCCATTCTCCCCCCCCCCCATTCCCCATTCTCCCCCCCCCCATTCCCCATTCCCCCCCCCCCATTCCCCATTCCCCATTCTCCCCCCCCCCATTCTCTCCCCCCCCATTCCCATTCTCCCCCCCCCCCCATTCTCCCCCCCCCCCATTCTCCTCCCCCCCCCATTCTCCCCCCCCCCATTCTCCTCCACCCCCCATTCTCCCCCCCCATTCTCTCCCCCCCCCCACATTCCCCCCCCCCCCCCATTCCCCATTCCCCCCCCCCCCCCCATTCCCCATTCCCCCCCCCCCCCCATTCCCCATTCCCCCCCCCCCCCATTCCCCATTCTCCCCCCCCCACATTCCCCATCCCACTTTACCCCTCAATCTCTCTACTTGCCCTCTCTGTCTCTATTTTCCCCTCCACCTCTCGCTGCACCACTTTCCCGCCGAGCTCAGTGAAACGAACGCACGGCGCGGCGCTAAAACGTCACCCGCGCAAGCGCAACCCTCCGCTTAGCTTGACGGCTCGAGCCCCGCGCAAGCGCAGACCTCCGCCGGCTCGAGCCACCGTGCGCCTGCGCGCCTTTCAGATTTCAAACCTCGAATCAAAACAACGGACGAGAAGAAACCTCCAGGTGAAAGAGCACCAATTGAGCCGCTAAAAGTGACCCAAATATGAGTAAAAATCATTTTAAGAATATCACAATCCTTCAATAATAGCAACATCCTTAAAAAATGGCACACCTTTAATAATTATCATCTCTCTTCAATAATAACTCCCTCTATAATATCATAATCACTCAGTCATAACCCCTTCAAGAATGTCATCATCCTTCAATAATGCCTCCCTCAATAATATAAATCAGAAAGTGATGGAAGCTGTAACCAACAGTGCTATCAAGCAGCACCTGCTTAGCAACGCCCAGTTTCGGTTCTGCCAGGGCCACTCAGTTCCTGACCTCATTACAGTCTTGGTTCAAACATGGACAAAAGAGATGAATTCCAGAGGTGAGGTGAGCGTGACAGCCCTTGACATCAAGGCTACATTCAACTGCATGAAGGGGCACTCGTAAAACTGCAATCAATGGATATCAAGCAAATTCTGGTTGGAGTTATACCTGGGATGTGGAAGATGTCGTGGCTGTTGGAGTTACTCCATCATAAGGTCAGAAGTGGTGATGTTCACCTCCGATTGTACAATGTTTAGCACCATTCATGACACTCAGATACGAAAGCAGTTCATGCTCAAATGAGACACGACTGGTTGATGTCCAGGCTTGGGCTGACCAGTGGAAAGTAACATTCATGCCATAAAAATGCGAGGCAATAACTATCTTCAATAAGAGACAATCTAACCACCATCTTTTGACATTCAATGGTTTTATCATCACTGAACCCCCTACTATCAAATCCTTGGGGTTACCATTGACCAGAAATTCAACTAGACTTGTCACATGAACACAATGGCTGCAAGAGCAGGTTTCAGGTGAGGAATACTGTACCAGTTATCTCACCTCCTGACACCTCCAAAGTCTGTCCATCACCTGTAAGACGTAAGTCAGGAGTATGATGAAATACTCTCCCCACTTGCCTGGAAGGATGCAGCTCCAACAACACTCAAGATACTGGACACCATCCAGGACAAAGCAGCGTGCCTGATTGGCATTGCATCCACAAGCATTCAGTCCCTCCACCAACAACACTCAGTAGCAGCAGTGTATACTATCTCAAAGATACCCTGCAGAAATTCATCAAGGCTCCTTAAACAGCACCACAACCACTTCCACCCAGAAGAACAAGGGCAACAGATACACCTGCAAGTTCCCTTCCAAGTCACTCACCAAGAAGGCAGCTCACCACCAATAAAAGGTAGCCAGACAGCAACACCTACATCCTGCAAGTGAATAGAACAATAATACCCCCTTAACAAACTCAGCCCTTCAATAATATTTTCAAACATTTGGTAAGAAGTCATTTAACGACATCCTCAGGATGCACTCCTCATAAGAGGTATGTGGGTAAATGTTAGTCAGTCCATTCCATCTTTTCTATTTCTTCTCTGTTGTGGCCTGTTTGGTCCTGGATTTATTAAGAGAGATGTTACTGATTGGCACAGCTGTTCATGTTGGTGTTCGTGGGGGAAATGGCAGAGAAGCATAACTGAGGGAGTGAGTAAACAGCACAGACGGCAGGTAGGGTTAGTCATGCAGAAGGTTTGCGTGAATGAAAGTAAAGAAAGAAAGCTGCTGCATGCACGAGTGAGAGGGGTGGAGCATTGGCCTTAGGTGGCAGGTGGGTACAGATGCAGAGAAGGAATAGTGAGACTTAACAGATGGTGACACTCCCTGGCAGAATGAAGCAGATCACTGACCTCCTTCCTACATTGCTGGACATTTCTCCAGGTGGCACTGACTCAGGTGGCGATTTGGGACAGACTGGCATGGTCTGGTATGGTGGTGCCCTTTGATAGCCCTAGGGATGAGGATATTCATCTTCTGCTTTGCCCCATCCACAAGGACCTCCACGTGCCTGTTCACAGAGCAGTGCCCGAATTTTCTGTTTGGTGCCACGGCTGGGGAACATGACGGCTACTGTTCCAAACTGACAGTGCCTGCTCGGGAGCACAGTGGGCATTTAAGGCTATTCTATGGTATCTGGTTAGTGGTGTGTTGTTCCAATGAATGGTTTAATTGGAATCAGACGAGGAGGGTGCAATTTGGGCAGGATAGGTAGTTTTGGAGTCATACAGTGTGGAAACAGAGGCTTTGTCCATGCTGACCAGACATCCCAATCTGACCTAGTCCCTTTTGCGAGCATTTGGCCCATATCCCTCTAAACTAATCATGTACCCATCCAGATTCCTTTTAAATGTTGTATTTGTACCAGTCGCTGCCACTTCCTCTGGCAGCTTATTCCATACATGCACCACTCTCTCATGAAAAAGTTACCCCTCCAGTCATTTTAAAATCTTTCCCTTCTCACCTTAAACCTATGCTGTCTAGTTTTGGACTTCTTCACCCTAGGAAAAAGACCTTGGCTATTCACCCTATCCATGCCCCTCATGATTTTAAAAACCTCTATAAGGTCACCCCCTCAGGCTCTGGCCCTTCAGGGAAAAAAAGGCCCAGGCTTTTCTAAATTGCTTGTGAATGTTTATTGTAATAATCAGTTCTAAATTACGTTATAGGAATGAATATTGTATGATAAGAATATCAAAGATAGTTGTAACATGACTATTCGACTTTAAATGTGTGCTGCCTTATAAGCACCTTAAAAGCATTTGGTGTTCAATCAAATAAGATTTTGTTAAAAACTCTACTCACAATTTATTTTCAGTGTTGTCTCAACTTTTCAGAAGGGAGTTAGTGGTGAAATCAATCCTTTTGTGTTCTAAGATGGCTGCCCTCTCTGTGTTCCTGAGTATGGAGTCAAGTTAGGTAAAGGGGAAGTACAATGAGATCTAGGTGTTCTTGTACATCAGTCAATGAAAGCAAGCATGCAGGTACAGCAGGCAGTGAAGAAAGCTAATGGCATGCTGGTCTTCATAACAAGAGGAATTGAGTATAGGAGCAAAGAGGTCCTTCTGCAGCTGTACAGGGCCCTGGTGAGACCACACCTGGAGTATTGTGTGCAGTTTTAGTCTCCAAATTTGAGGAAGGACATTCTGGCTGTTGAGGGAGTGCAACGTAGGTTCACGAAGTCAATTCCCGGAATGGCGGGACTATCATATGTTTAAAGATCGGAGCGACAGGGCTTGTATACACTTGATTTAGAAGGATGAGAGGGGATCTGAGTGAGACATATAAGATTATTAAGGGATTGGACACTCTGGAGGCAGGAAGCATATCTCCGCTGATGGTTGAGTCCAGAACCAGGAGGACACAGTTTAAAAATAAGGGGTAGGCCATTTAGAACAGAGTTGAGGAAAAGCTTCTTCACCCAGAGAGTGGTGGATATGTGGAATGCTCTGCCCCAGAAGGCTGTGGACACCAACTCTCTGGATACTTTCAAGAAAGAGATGGATAGAGCTCTTAAAGATAGTGGAATCAAGGGTTATGGGGATAAGGCAGGAACAGGATACTGATTGTGGATGATCAGCCATGATCATAATGAATGGTGGTGCTGGCTCGAAGGGCCGAATGGCCTACTCCTGCACCTATTGTCTATTGTCTATGTGTTGCCATTTAAGACTTTTAATCTGTCTACCTGACAAAAAGTCTTCTGTTATTCGAAAAAACTCCTCTGTTTGCATATATATATATTTTTAAATGATTTCTTATATTTCCCCTACATTTATCTTACAGTTCAGGTGTTTGGTAGTCCTCTAGCTGCAAGGTGTGCCAGGTTCCTAGAAGTCACATGATTTTCTATGTAGTATTTTCTCAGTGGTTCCCTACCCAAATATGGAGCAGAGAGCACATCATTTACAGGAACTCCATTCAACAATTAACAGTTTCCAGAAACAAGATGAACAGTGCCATGGAAAAGAAGGGATAGAAATATCTTTCAACAGAGTATAGCCTTATCTAGAAATAATACAGAAATTTAAGTGGGGATGTGAGTCAAGGATTCATTGCCCTTATTGAGAGGGAATTCCAAGTCTTTAATCAATAGCTATTCCCCCACACTGACCAGGAATAAAACACATCATTTCTAGTATTAAACCTAAATCACTATCTCCCTGGCATGGTGGCTCACTGGTTAGCACTGCTGCCCCACAGCGCCAGAACCCAGGTTTGATTCCACCCTTGGGCAACTGTGCAAACTCCACACAGACATTCTCCCTATGTCTGTGTGGATTTCCTCCCACAGCCAGAAAATGTGCACATTAGGTGGATTGGCCATGCTAAATTGCCTGTAGTGTTCAGGGATGTGTAGATTAGGTGGGTTTATAGGGGGATGTGTCAGGGTGTGATGCTGTATGAGTCGGTGTGGACTTTTTGGGCCGAAGACCAGTTTCCACACTGTAGGCATTCTATGATCTTCTCCAGCCAGACCCTATCATGCTGTTCAAGACAATCTCCTTCCTTTCACTGTGCTTTCTTCCTTCACACCCCAAACACTTCCTGCCCTGTCCCAACCATTTCTCCACCTGTAGTCTAGTCCACTGTCTGCGTCAATTCTACTGAGCTCCCAACCCCACCTTCATCCACTGCCCCTCCATTCTCCCTGATCCCTTTCCCTGTCTACCCAGCCCCATCCTTGTCTCCTCTCCAGTCTCTGAATCCTTCTACTATCCTGTGTTCCCACTCCCCCGATTTCCATTCCCAATTTGTCTCCCACCCCCCTCTCCTCACTCTTGCTGGTTTTCTTCCTGTGTCCCTCCCCACTCTTCCAATCTTACTTTCCTATCCTGCCCCTTTTTTGCCTCACTCCCAAACGCTGTTGACTTGTAAGCCCTGTTAATAGAACCCATTTACCCAGTTCCATCTGTTCCCCTGAGCAAAGAGGTGAGTGCTGGAGGTGATGAGGGAGAGTTTTCCCAAGAGTCCCCCCTCTCTCTCTGTCCCTCGGTGGAAGATATTGACAGTAAAAGTATCTGCAGGTCCTTTCCAAGGACCGAGAGCTGGGTCAGCACCAGATTTGGACACAGTGTCACCCACACTGTACAGAAGGAGAGCCTTAATTCCTGTTCCTTACCCCTCTCCCACCCTTAGCACTGGATCACCAATTTGCCAGGAGCACGCACTTGCATTATTGTTGACTTCAGAGGAGAAGCTGTTTTGGCACAATGTGGGGAAATTTCAAAGTTGACCAAAGAAAGCTGCTCAGAAACTCCCAAACAATCCCATGCATGTTTGTTGTTTCCAAATAGCAAGATTTAATTAGTCTGAGTAAATGGGGAGGGGATTATTGAAAACCTATAACCCACACACCCCTGAACACTACTGGTAATTTAGCATGGCCAATCCACCTCGCCTGCACATCTTTGGACTGTGGTAGGAAACCCACGCAGACATGGGGAGAATGTGCAAACTCCACACAGACTGTCGCCCGAGGCGGGAATCGAACCCGGCTCCCTGGCGCTGTGAGGCTGCAGTGCCAACCACTGAGCCACCGTGCCGCCTGCTGTCTTTACCTAGTCTCCGGTTACATGTGATTCCAGACTCTCAGCTATGTGGTTGACTCTAAACTGCCTTCTGGGCTACACCGGACAGGCTGGACAGTAATGTCCAGACCCTATATATGAAGTTTCAAAACGAGGGGGATCAACAAGAGTGTGAACAAGATGGGTATGGGTGCAGTGTGATCAGAATTTGGGACACAAAATTTCAACAGAAATAGGGTTGCTGTACAGACAGGAGAAAGGTTGGTGGTTGAAAATTCAATTCAGTGAACTGAAACAAGATAATGTGATCCCGAGTGTGGGGTAAATATTATTGATCATTTGATTTCCGGTTGAGTGGTTACTGAGCTGACAGGATGCTAAATGTTAAGAATTACTACGGTGCTATTTGTCTATTCGTCCTATTGTGCCGACTTAAAAACCGAAAGAACCGCAGATTCTGTAAACTAGTTCTGAGGCAGGGCCACTGGACCCGAAACGTTAACTTTTTTTCCGTTCGCAGATGCTGCCAGACCTGCTGAGCTTTTCCAGCAACTTTATTTTTGTTCCTACTGTGCCTACCTCCTGCCTTTTCGCCTATCCCTGAATCACATTCCTGTCCAAAAAAAATCAATCCCTCAAATGAAACTGCTTCCAGCACATTTAGAGGCAGTGCATTTGCTACTCGCTGTGTGGAAGAGTCACGAACAAAACAAAAAACAGCAGAACTGGAGATCTCAAACAAAAATAAAGCAACTAGGGATAGCCAATAAATAAATGGGTGGCCAGCCAGCACGCCAATCTCTCACAAATGCATACAATTAGAAAGTGCTGGAGAAATTCGGCAGCTCTGGCAGCAGCTGTGATGAAGGGTCTAGGCCCGAAACGTCAGCTTTTGTGCTCCTGAGATGCTGCTTGGCCTGCTGTGTTCATCCAGCTTCACACTTTATTATCTTGGAATTCTCCAGCATCTGCAGTTCCCGTTATCTCAAATGCCATACCTATGCTGTTCTTATTTCCTCTTTAGGTTCATGAATTTCGTTTGTTTACAATTTCTGGATGTGGGACAGTCTTTCATTACTCCACCGATAAAGGCTCGATGGCCCGAATGATCTCCTGCTGTGCTGTAAAAGCCCCTGAGGCGATAACTGATGATGACGGTAACCGCTTGGGTTCTCATTCTGTACAAAGGTTACTTGTAGCCCAGGCAAGATTCTGGGCTCTCCCATGCCCACAGAGAGAGAGAGGGGGGGGTTAGGAATCCCGGTACAGCATCTGTGGGGGGGAAAGCTGGGTCAAAGCTGTTTTTCCCCTGAAGAGATTGAATTGAAACAAATGGGGACAGTTAACAAGAGCGGATGGAGAGATTGGGAGGGGAGAGGGAGGAAGGCACAAGTGACTGATACATCCCCTACCACCCCCCTTTACAAGGTGGGTCAGTCTGAAAAGTGCTTACAAACAACGTCCGAAACTGAAAATAAGTGCCGGAGTGGGAACCTCTCGCTGTGACGAGTAGACTTTGTACCTGATACATGTATAAGTTTGTGGTTCGTCGTCTATTCGTTTGGAGTTTAAGCTGCTCCAAGATGTTTCGCGTCCGTGCTGTTCGGCGGCTCTAACCGTGTTTCCAGCCTGAGCTGAAATGGACAGAAATCAGATGGAGGTAGGAATAGTAGCCAGAGTGGGAATGCAGATCCTGCACCAGTCTCCATAAACGTTACTATTCGCACCATTAAAGTGAAACTAAACTCAAAAGCTGTAAACCTTTACAGTTAGCACCTCCTGTAAAATGAAAACCTGTCGCTGGACGCTGGAGAATCTGGGATAACAAGGTGTAGAGCTGGATGTACACAGCAGGCCAAGCGGCGTCAGAAGAGCCGGAAAGTTGAGGTTTCAGGTCTGGACCCTTCTTCAGAAATGAAAGGTCCAGACCCAAAACAAAAACCGAAAGAACTGTGAATGCTGTAAGTTAGGAACAAAAACAAAGTTGCAGGAAAAGCTCAGTGGGTCTGGCAGCACCTGTGAAGTAGAAAACAGAGTTAACGCTTCGGGTCCGGTGACCCTTCCTCTGAACACAGACCCGAGTACAGAATACAGACAAGATAACAAACTGTGAGGCTGGATGAACACAGCAGGCCAAGCAGCATCTCAGCAGCACAAAAGCTGACGTTTCGGGCCTAGACCCTTCATCAGAGAGGGGGATGGGGAGAGGGAACTGGAATAAATAGGGAGAGAGGGGGAGGCGGACCGAAGATGGAGAGAAAAGAAGATAGGTGGAGAGAGTGTAGGTGGGGAGGTAGGGAGGGGATAGGTCAGTCCAGGGAAGACGGACAGGTCAAGGAGGTGGGATGAGGTTAGTAGGTAGCTGGGGGTGCGGCTTGGGGTGGGAGGAAGGGATGGGTGAGAGGAAGAACAGGTTAGGGAGGCAGGGACAGATTGGACTGGTTTTTGGGGGGGGGGGGGAGAGCTGGGCTGGTTGTGTGGTGCAGTGGGGGGAGGGGACGAGCTGGGCTGGTTTTGGGATGCGGTGGGGGAAGGGGAGATTTTGAAACTGGTGAAGTCCACATTGATACCGTATGGCTGCAGGGTTCCCAGGCGGAATATGAGTTGCTGTTCCTGCAACCTTCGGGTGGCATCATTGTGGCAGTGCAGGAGGCCCATGATGGACATGTCATCAAGAGAATGGGAGGGGGAGTGGAAATGGTTTGCGGCTGGGAGGTGCAGTTGTTTATTGCGAACCGAGCGGAGGTGTTCTGCAAAGCGGTCCCCAAGCCTCCGCTTGGTTTCCCCAATGTAGAGGAAGCCGCACCGGGTACAGTGGATGCAGTATACCACATTGGCAGATGTGCAGGTGAACCTCTGCTTAATATGGAAAATCATCTTGGGGCCTGGGATGGGGGTGAGGGAGGAGGTGTGGGGACAAGTGTAGCATTTCCTGCAGAATACAGACAGTTCCTCCAGACCCGAAACATCAGCCTTCCTGCTCCTCTGACGCCGCTTGGCCTGCTGTGTTCATCCAGGTTCCACACCTCGTTATCTCAGCTGCACGTACTTGCCTAACGGCAGTTCCCGTAAGGATATTATCATAGGAAACAAAGCTTCGAGGAAAGTGAAACAGAAAGTGCTGCCGAATAGGGAGAGAGTTAACGTTTCGTGTTCAATTCGAGTTTTGTGTGGAAAAATAATTGTGTGTGTGTCTCCCATACCACCACTCATTCCCAGCACCTTCTCTCCGATTACGGGACGTGGGAGATCGGTGGTGAAGGGAAGGGACTTCTGGGGTGTCTGAACCGTTACTGATTCCTCACCACCCCGAGCGTCTGGTGGAGTTGGAGAACAGACGCGGAGTGGTGAGGGAAGGCACTGGGGAGTGCAAAGGACAGACAGATAAGATCCGGGGGGGGGGGGGTCGATAAATAGTGATTTCTACCGGAGACTCTGTGTGTGTGTGTAAACTTGGACAGTGCTAATCATTAGCTGCTATTTATTGACTGATTTGACCGGTTGTTTTTCCTTGTAGTTTCATTCCTTCCTCCACACTGATAGATCCGGTCTCCTTAACAACCAATCCTCTCCCCAATTTCGCTCGTTATCAATAACCGGTTTCCACGTGAAGAAACACCGTGGTAACGTGATCCTGCCCCTTCCTTCCCATTGCAGTGTCTGTTTCCAGAAACGGGGACTCGCTCCTACAGATCATGAGACCTGTCACCATCCCCTCTCAGCTCTGCTTCCTTCACCCCGGTGATCTGATTACAAAGGGATAGGCTGGGGGAGATGGTGGAGCAAGAACGTGCCAGCAAAAATCTGTTGTAAAGAGTTTAACTATGTTTTCTTGTTGCAGAGATACATCTCCCAAAGAGTACTGTTCGTGCTGCTGACTGTAATTTCTGCTATTTCAGGTCAGTGCTGTGACTGCAGGGATATTTCAGCAGCGATCAAAGGCTGGTGGTGGGGAATCAGGAATTCATCTTGCTTTAAGGTCCTATTACAATCCCAGTTATAGAAATACAGCAAATTTGGTTTAACAGGCATCATGTGAACTGGAGCTCTTGATTAACTGGCAAAACAATGTAGCTGAAATGTGAGGGTGTTGTTTATAAGTTTGTATTATCCAGTACTACTGGACCTATGCCTCACCACCCACTTCACTTTCAACAGCCAAACATTATAAACAAATCAACAGGACATTCATGGGATCACCTATCTGCAGACTTATAGCCGAGGCAGTGATGCAAAGACTGGAAAGTACAGCCCTTCCGCTAATCCAACCAAGACTATGGACACGCTATGTGGACAACACCTTTGTCATCATTAAGTGGACCAAACTAGAGGAGACACGCAAACTCATAAACAACACCCTCACTGGAATAAAATTCACCAGAGAGGAGGAGAAGAACAAACAGCTCCCATTCCTGGATGTCATGGTACAGCGCAGGGCAAAGAGAGAATTCCAAACAAAATACTCAGAAATGCTACACACACAGACCAGATACTGAACTTCAACAGTAACCATCCTAACACACACAAACGAAGCTGTGTGCGAACGCTATTTAAAAGGGCAACAACACATTGCAGCAACACGGGACAACGCCAGGAGGAAGAAGAATACCTCTTTCAGGCTTTCAAAGATAATGGATATCCAGAAAAACTGGGTCAGAAGATGCTTACGTGAACAACATCAGGAAGATACTACACACCCAGAAGCAGTTATCACGCTGCCTTACATCAGGAACACATCGGAACTAACCACAAGACTTCTACGACCACTGGACATCAGAATGGCACACAAATCTATATCAACCTTACAACAACTGCTCACCCAAACCAAAGACCCACTCCCTACTAAGGACAGGACCCAATGTCATCTATAAGATGACCTGCAGAGACCGTGAGAAACAGTACGTCGGACAAGCAGGAAGGAAACTAACAACAAGGGAACACCAACTGGCTACAAAAAAGGCACAACCGATACTCACTCATCTCTATCCACGTGGATAAAGAGAATCTCAAATTCGGCTGGGACAACATCAAAATCCTGGGATAAGCAAAGCAGAGACAGGCATGGGAATTCCTAGAAGCCTGGTACTTGACAAAGAGAGCCATCAGTAAACGCATAGAACTCGACCCCATATACGCTCCACTATGAAGGAAACCTGGAAGTGAGGCAATCCAGCTCAACGGATGCCAGAGTTTAAAAACCAGGTGGGAAAACACACTGGTGCTTCATCAGAAGCTGCACTGAGGATGTTACCCAGCAGGGTAATGTAATGTCTGTGGAACAACAAACCAGCTCCGCAGGACAACCAATCACAACACCCACATCCCGAGCTACAAATGTACTCCAAAACCTCCAAGGATGTGATTGCACTGGACTGGGTGCAGGGAAGATTCACCGTGATATAGAGTCATGAGAATATTTCCTGGGATGGTGCAGTTTAGCTGTGAAGCGATGCTGGATAAGCTTGAATTGTTTTCTTTAGACAGAGAGGGTTGAAGGAGACTTGACAGAGGTGTATAAGTTTGGGGGACATGGACAGAAGGGGGAGGAAGATGCTGTTCCCCTTAGGGGCAATACCAAGGGGGTATAATTTTAAGGTGAAGAACAGGAGGTTCTAGAGGGAATTTGTTTTCATGCAGAAGATGGTGGGATCCTGGAATTCATTGTTTAGGAGGGTAGTTGAGGTGGAAAATCTCTCAACCTTCAAACATTACTTGATGAACATTTGAAATGTCATAATACTCCAAGCTGTGAGCCAAGTACTGGAAAATGAGATTAATGCAGATAACTCAGTGCAGACTCAATAGGCTGAAGGGCCTCTTCTGTACTGTATGATTCTATGACCCTCTCAGTTTAATGAATGTCCCTTGTTATGTATCTATGCACCCTATTCTCCCACTAGTGGAAACATCTCTTCATTATCTACCCTTTCAAACCCCCTCAGAATTTTCTTTGTTCCACTAAGATCATGCTTCATTTTAAAATCTGATGGATAAAGGCCTAACTTGTTTAGCCATCCTTCATAAGTCACCCTCTTCATCCCAGGAAACAGCTTTGTGAATCTCTTTTGAACAGCCTCTATCCTATCCAGTATACCCTCTCTTTAAATACAGGGATGAAAAATGTACAGTTTCTATCAATGGGAGCTAACGGCTGTCTTGAGATGTTCTCCATCGTATGTAAAATAGAAAACATGTGATTCAAAGTGCTGTCTAGCTGCTCTGTGTTTACAGATATCTAGCACAAAATGCTTGTTAGTTGAAGTCCCTTAATGCCTGACCGTTAATCTTTTCATATAAATGAAGCAGTGAGTTACTGATCAGAGCTTCGGGTGTATAAGGTTCTAAAAGGGGAGGGCGAACAGCCAGAAATTGTGTTACATATTGGCACAAATGATATAGCCAGAAATAGGATTGAGGATATAAAAAGTGATTTCAGGGAGTTAGGATGGAAGCTGCAGAGCAGGACGAACAGAGTAGTGTTCTCTGGTTTACTACCGGTGCCACGAGGTAGCGAGGTGAGGAACAGGGAGTGGGCGCAGCTTAACATGTGGCTACGCAGCTGGTGTAGGAGGGAGGGCTTCAGATATGTAGATAATTGGGATGCCTTCTGGGGAAGGTGGGACGTGTACAAGAAGGACGGGTTGCATCTGAACTGGAAGGGGACCAATGTCCTGGGTGGAAGGTTTGCTCGAGTAGTTCGAGAGGGTTTAAACTAGTATGGCAGGGGGGTGGGAACCTGAGCTGTATACCAGAGGTGAGCGTTGATGCAGGTGAGGCAGTAGCAAGAGGTAGACCAGCTAGTGGGAAGGATTTTCCTGGGAAGGAACCAAGGGATCGGTTAAAGTGTGTTTGCTTTAATGCAAGGAGTATCAGGAATAAAAGTGATGAACTTAGAGCATGGATCAGTACCTGGTGCTATGATGTTGTGGCCATAACAGAGACATGGGTTTCTCAGGGGCAGGAATGGTTGCTGGATCTTCCAGGGTTTAGAGCATTTAAAAAGAATAGGGAGGGGGGAAAAAGAGGAGGGGGTGTAGCACTACTAATCAGAGAGGGTATCACAGCGACAGAAGCTTCCATTGTCGAGGAAGATCTGCCTACCGAGTCAGTATGGGTGGAAATTAGGAACAGCAAGGGAGTAGTCACCTCGTTAGGGGTTTACTACAGGCCCCCCAATAGCAGCAGGGAGATTGAAGAAAGCATAGGTCGGCAGATTTTGGAAAAGTATGGACGCAGTAGGGTTGTTGTAATGGGTGACTTTAACTTTCCTAATATTGATTGGAACCTCCTTCGAGCAGAAGATTTGAATGGAGCTGTATTTGTAAGGTGTGTTCAGGAGGGTTTCCTAACGCAGTACGTTGACAGGCCGACGAGGGGAGAGGCCATTCTAGACTTGGTGCTCGGAAACGAGCCGGGGCAGGTATCAGATCTTGTGGTGGGAGAGCATTTTGGTGATAGTGACCATAACTTCCTCACATTCTACATAGCTATGGAGAAGGAGAGGCTTAGGCAAAATGGGAGGATATTTAATTGGGGAAGAGGAAACTATGATGCGATTAGACATGAGTTAGGAAGCATGGACTGGGAGCAGTTGTTCCATGGTAAGGGAACTATAGACATGTGGAGACTGTTTAAGGAACAGTTGTTGGGAGTGATGAGTAAATATGTCCCTCTGAGACAGGCAAAAAGGGGTAAGATAAAGGAACCTTGGATGACGAGAGCGGTGGAGCTTCTTGTGAAAAGGAAGAAGGTAGCTTACATAAGGTGGAGGAAGCTAGGGTCAAGTTCAGCTAGAGAGGATTACATGCAGGCAAGGAAGGAGCTCAAAAATGGTCTGAGGAGAGCTAGGAGGGGGCACGAGAAAGGCTTGGCAGAAGGAATCCGGGAAAACACAAAGGCATTTTACACTTATGTGAGGAATAAGAGAATGATCAAAGAAAGAGTAGGGCCGATCAGGGATAGCATAGGGAACTTGTGTGTGGAGCCTGAGGAGGTAGGGGAAGCCCTAAATGAGTTTTTTGCTTCTGTCTTTACGAGAGAAACGAACTTTGTAGTGAATGAAACCTTTGAAGAGCAGGTGTGCATGCTGGAATGGATAGAGATAGAGGAAGCTGATGTGCTGAAAATTTTGTCAAACATTAAGATTGACAAGTCGCCAGGCCCGGACCAGATTTGTCCTCGGCTGCTTTGGGAAGCGAGAAATGCAATTGCTTCGCCACTTGCGAAGATCTTTGCATCCTCGCTCTCCACTGGAGTCGTACCTGAGGACTGGAGAGAGGCAAATGTAATTCCTCCCTTCAAGAAAGGAAATAGGGAAATCCCCGGCAATTATAGACCAGTAAGTCTCACGTCTGTCGTCTGCAAGGTGTTAGAAAGGATTCTGAGGGATAAGATTTATGACCATCTGAAAGCATGGCTTGATCAAATACAGTCAACACGGCTTTGTGAGGGGTAGGTCATGCCTTACAAACCTTATAGAGTTTTTTGAAGATGTGACTAGAAAAGTTGATGAGGTTCGAGCTGTGGATGTGGTGTATATGGACTTCAGTAAGGCATTTGATAAGGTTCCCCATGGTAGGCTCATTCAGAAGGTCAGGAGGAATTGGATACAGGGGAACTTAGCTGCTTGGATACAGAATTGGCTGGCCAACAGAAGACAGCGAGTGGTAGTAGAAGGAAAATATTCTGCCTGGAAGTCAGTGGTGAGTGGGGTTCCACAGGGCTCTGTCCTTGGGCCTCTACTGTTTGTAATTTTTATTAATGACTTGGATGAGGGGATTGAAGGATGGGTCAGCAAGTTTGCAGACGACACAAAGGTCGGAGGTGTCGTTGACAGTGTAGAGGGCTGTTGTAGGCTGCAGCGGGACATTGACAGGATGCAGAGATGGGCTGAGAGGTGGCAGATGGAGTTCAACCTGGATAAATGCGAGGTGATGCATTTTGGAAGGTCGAATTTGAAAGCTGAGTACAGGATTAAGGATAGGATTCTTGGCAGCGTGGAGGAACAGAGGGATCTTGGTGTGCAGATACATAGATCCCTTAAAATGGCCACCCAAGTGGACAGGGTTGTTAAGAAAGCATATGGTGTTTTGGCTTTCATTAACAGGGGGATTGAGTTTAAGAGTCGTGAGATCTTGTTGCAGCTCTATAAAACTTTGGTTAGACCGCACTTGGAATACTGCGTCCAGTTCTGGGCGCCCTATTATAGGAAAGATGTGGATGCTTTGGAGAGGGTTCAGAGGAGGTTTACCAGGATGCTGCCTGGACTGGAGGGCTTATCTTATAAAGAGAGGTTGACTGAGCTCGGTTTCTTTTCATTGGAGAAAAGGAGGAGGAGAGGGGACCTAATTGAGGTATACAAGATAATGAGAGGCATAGATAGAGTTGATAGCCAGAGACTTTCCCAGGGCAGAAATGGCTAGCACGAGGGGTCATAGTTTTAAGCTGGTTGGTGGAAAGTATAGAGGGGATGTCAGAGGCAGGTTCTTTACGCAGAGAGTTGTGAGAGCATGGAATGCGTTGCCAACAGCAGTTGTGGAAGCAAGGTCGTTGGGGTCATTTAAGAGACTGCTGGACATGTATATGGTCACAGAAATTTGAGGGTGCATACATGAGGATCAATGGTCGGCACAACATTGTGGGCTGAAGGGCCTGTTCTGTGCTGTACTGTTCTATGTTCTATGTTCTATGTTCTAAATCCAGCATCTCCATGTATCCATGTGAAGCTTGGGATGTAAAGTACCAGCAGGGAGGCTATATCTGTGGATAAATACTTTCACTCTTTTTTTCCAGGTGACTGTCCTGTCCCAGCTTCTGGGTTCCTTGGGGAACAGGTTGTGCTGCCCTGTACCTACAAAAGGATTGTCCCAGTCTCCAATTTACTGGTAATCTGGGGCATTTCAGAGCATGAAATTTTATGGAAGTTCATCGATGGGAACAATGATTTGACAGACCAACACCCAAGATTCAGAAACAGAACAGATCTGTTCAGTGATCAACTGGAACAAGGCAACTGGTCACTTCTGATCTCTGACCTCAGGGAGTCTGACCAGGATGAGTATAAGTGTTACATTTACAAGAGAGCAGCTGTGGGCTATAATTTGGAGCAAACTGATTTTGTCCATCTCTCAGTAACAGGTAAGCAGTTCCTCAGTCGGGTATTCTGCATTTAATCACTGAATTTTACAGCGAGATTAATGCAGGGGCTATATTACTGGACTAATAATCCAGAGAATGAGAGTTCAAATTTCACCATGGCACTTCCAGAATTTAAAATTGGCTTAATTAATAAAAATTGGAAATAGAGAGTTGGCTCCAACAAAAGTAACCATGAAACTTTTGGGTTATTGTAAAACCCCAAGTGGTTGACTCAGGTCCCTTGAAGGAAAGAAACCTGCTATCCTTGCCTGGTTTGCTCCATATGTGACTCCAGTCCCACATTTACCAGATTGATACTTAACTGCCCTCTGACCTACTTGGCTACTTGAATCAGTTTGTGTCAAATCACTAGACTGTGACCTAGGCAAGAAATCAGGATACTCGGTTTAAATCCAGCCCACTTGAGTACCAGTGTCCGAGGTAGGAGAACTGTGTGACTGATACAACTGTGGTTGTATCAACCTTGTGTCCCAGATTCTGCTGTCACCATCCTTGGATATGCCTAGTCTTACAGGGAAAGTAGACCTGCTAGAAATAGCAGTACAAATATATGCAATCAATTGGGATTGACCTTGGGATTCCTCAACATTGACTGTGAGCCCCATGAAGTCTCCCAACATCCAGTCGAACATGGGCCTGGAAACCTCCTGCCCTCCCTGAGCTGATCAATAGGTACCCTACAATATTCACCATCTCTTGGAGGAAGCACTGAGGGTCACACAGATAGAAAATCTACTGAGTGGGTCTTCTCTGTCCATCCGACGGTCACTCAGAAATAAATCCCACCGAGTGAGTTGGCTGAGCCCTGACGGATGGAGCTACCAAACTGGGTGATGGAAGGGATTGATGGTGTGAGAACCTGCACTTTGTCCCCAGAAGCATGGTTCTTCTGTCTCTGAGGTTGCGGTATAGGAGGTGGGACCCACAGCACGCCCCAAACAGCCTTTACAAGACCCAGTGCACTGAGCTTGAAAGTGTCTCCCAGTCGGCCCAGGATCCTGTGAGGATTGTCCCCCGCAGGGGGATGTGAGCTGCTGGGAAGGATCCTGCTCAGGAATCTCTGGAAAACTTCCATTCTTCCCTTCACAGTTAATGGAATCCTGTTGGAATTTTCACTCCTCCCAATCCTGTTCCTGATCCCTCCAGATCAGTTTGACCTGAACCTGTTTCCTCCCTAGATGTGTTTCTGTAAAGCGCGATAGAGTCTCTGAAATTTTCTGTAGTTTGTTTCACACACCGTGCTAAACACATGATGTTTTCTTTAGAGCGAGCTCCTACACCTGTACCGAACACACCTGTACCAGGTAAATCTACTGCATGTGTTTTCAGCTCTTACATTTGATCTTGCTGGACAGACAGGAAGGAACATTGGAATGTTTGAAATGCTGTGTGATATTTTACCAAAGAATGATAGGGAGAGTGAGTGGTATGGGGCACTGTTAACCTGCTCGATTCCAGGTGCTGTTCAATTTAAATGAATGGAGGCTGGTGCTAGTCAGTGTCCAGTTCTTCCTATTGGAAAGTATGTATCAATCTTACTGTGGAGCAGTGTGCATATGCCTCCAGGAACTACTCAGGGATCTGTTTGTACTGGGCCTGGTTCTGAAGGTCTCTGCTGTTAGTTTTGTTTGTGTGAACCAGTCTGTTAATGGCTCCATTCTGTCTCTAGATACTGGACTGTCTCATGGTGAACTAACAGCAATTATTTATGCTGTCTTTTTTGTCGGTATTTATGTTGCTGTCATAGCCCAAAGCTTAATAAAACGGTGAGTTATAGAATGTTCTGCATTTCCTATCGTTAATTCTAGTTTTGTGTCATTACATTTTATATCGTGAAGATGATGTGTGCAGTAGTACATTTTGAACTTTATGGATAACGTTGCAAAGTGCTATTTTGCCTTGAAAGACAATGCCATCCCTTTGGAATCTTCCTTCCCGATCCTGTTGCTGATCCATCTGACTCAAGCCCTCCCTGGACGTGGTTCTATGAAGCCTGATAGAGTCTCTGAGCATTTCTGTTGTTTGTTTAATGGTCTGGAGCCTCTGCGTCCTCCTACCAGCCTGAAAGGCCATGTTATCCAACCCCCTGAAATTACATTTATTGTCCAGGCCACCAATGGCAGCTGGAAAATAAGTGCCAGGAGCTGCATTGTTTTGGAGAACAGTGTAAAGGGGAGGAGGCTTATGGGGAGGAAATGGGCAAGAGTTAGACCTTCACAGGAGCTGTGCTGACTGAGGCATCGGACAAATAGAAAAGTAAGAACTCACTTCAATCTTGGAGATGCTCTAAGAAAATATCATGCATATGTTCAATTCATCCTGTGATATGGGATAGCATCCCATTAGTTTTATTTACTTGCTGTGTCTCTATACCAATCGTTTTCTCACTTACACTAGAATGCCTACATCCCTCCAAATTGTCTAAGTATTACTCCATATTTTTCATTCTTTCTGCCAAAATGAATAACTTACCATTTTCCCCAGTTACATTCCATCTGCCAGATTTTTGCCCACTCGCTTAACCCATCTATATAGAATTATAGGGGACCGCTTTGCAGAACACCTCCGCTCAGTTCGCAACAAACAACTGCACCTCCCAGTCGCAAACCATTTCCACTCCCCCTCCCATTCTGTAGATGACAACCCATCATGGGCCTCCTGCACTGCCACAATGATGCCACCCGAAGGTTGCAGGAACAGCAACTCATATTCCGCCTGGGAACCCTGCAGCCATATGGTATCAATGTGGACTTCACCAGTTTCAAAATCTCCCCTTCCCCCACTGCATCCCTAAACCAGCCCAGTTCGTCCCCTCCCCCCACTGCACCACACAACCAGCCCAGCTCTTCCCCCCCACCCACTGCATCCCAAAACCAGTCCAACCGGTCTCTGCCTCCCTAACCGGTTCTTCCTCTCACCCATCCCTTACTCCCACCCCAAGCCGCACCCCCAGCTACCTACTAACCTCATCCCACCTCCTTGACCTGTCCGTCTTCCCTGGTCTGACCTATCCCCTCCCTACCTCCCCACCTATACTCTCTCCACCTATCTTCTTTACTCTCCATCTTCGGTCCGCCTCCCCCTCTCTCCCTATTTATTCCATTTCCCTCTCCCCATCCCCCTCTCTGATGAAGGGTCTAGGCCCGAAACGTCAGCTTTTGTGCTCCTGAGATGCTGCTTGGCCTGCTGTGTTCATCCAGCCTCCCATTTTATTATCTCTATATATAGAATTATAACCTGCTTATATCTTCAGTACGTATTTTTATGATGATCATGATGCCACTTAATATCTAAATATAGTCGTGCAAGATTGAAGGCTGAATGGATTAAATAGTTAACATAATATTTTAGTATAATTTAATTCTAATATAATTTGCAATCTGCTGATTTCTCTCTCCTAGTAACTGTATTGAAAACCAGTGTTGCAGGACTCAAAATGAAGCATCGAATGCTCACCCTTTGAGAGAGGTGATCACTGCATGTGAAGTACAAAGCATTGTGACAACAGCACCTGAGCATCAGGATGGAATGGCTGGAGAACAAAACCTTCTGGGGAATGGGGCTGTCCAGCTCTAACTGAATTTCCACTGTACTGAGCCTGGCCCAGGGAGAGAGAAATCAGCCCAGTATTATGGGGACTGAGTGTTTCCTGGTGGAAAGCCTGATCTCAGGATTAGGATTAACGATCACTTCCACAATATAAGTAACTCTGTTATATCTCAGTATTACTGTTTAAAGATTGTCAAACGAGTCTCAGGGCTCACTTGTAGGTTTGCAATTCTAACTCTAACTTCCAACACTTAATGCTGTGAGGAAATATACTAATGTCCTTATTCTTCTTAATAATTAACTTATTAGGTAGTTCTCGGTCTGAGTGCTGCCCAGGCCCACTTTATTGTCCACCTTAACTTGACCCACTGTAGTGATGGCGCTCCCACAGTGGGGAAGATGGGAAGAGGCTTCAGAAACTGCCTCTGCAGCATCATCTACTGGGCAAAGCCCGGAGCTACAGCATTACCAGCAGCTTTTATATCCAGAGTTCGGCTTCTGGATGGTTCAGAGAAAGAGACAATACAACAGCCCCTTCAATCATGTCTTGTGTGTTTAATTTGCTTTCCAAGATGATGTTATTCCAAACAATTTTTTTTTTTGCTACACAATATGTATATGGTCCTGTGAATATTTCAGGAAAATATGTATGTTTCCATCTACTGCTGTCGTGCTTTGCAAAGTTTTGCTCCAAGCTATAAGTAAAGGGAAGCTGATTACGAGTGGGTCTACAGTCTGATATTTAATGACTCTGCTGGTCACGACATGAACAGAGGTAGCAAGTCGCTGATGTGACTTGGAGTGAATTGAATTGGCTGAAAACTGGGATCACTGATTGTGGGAATCCCATTCTGTCAGTTGAAGCAGGGGGATGAGCATTTGACGATTGCACAGTGTTCAGCACTATTCTCAACTTCTCACACACTGAAACAGTTTGTGTTCAAATGCAACAAGATCAGAATGATATCCAGGCTTCAGCTGATAAACAGCAAGTAACACGTGCGCACAGCAGCTCAGTGGTTGCGACTGCGACTGCGACCTCACAGCTCCACGGACCCGGGTTTGTGTCCACCCTCAGGTGACTGTCTGGGTGGAGATTGAACGCTTCCCCCCGTGTTGGCATGAGTTTCTACCAAGTGCTTCCTCCCACAGTCCGAAAGATGTGCTGATTAGGTGGATTGGCCAAGGCAAATTGTCCATAGCATACAGGGATGTGTAAGCTAAGTGGATGTGCCATGGGAGATGTGGTGTTACAGGAATAGGATCGAGATCTCGGTCTGGATGGGATGCTGTTTGGAGGGTAGGTGCAGACTCGGTATGCCAAATGGTGTCTTTCTCCACTCATCACTACTTTTATTTGAAAAAATATACCTTGTTCATAGAATGTACAAAAAAAACCATTTATACACCTACCCAGTCATGCAAGCTGCTCTGGGTTACCCAGGGGTACGTACACCAACTAAAGGATAAAAAAACAAAACAGAGAAAAAAAAAGCAAAAAAAAATACCCTGGCAGTCGTCTCCCCGCACAGTCCCTGTTGGCCCCCTGACCAGTTGGGGAAGGCGCCAGCTGGGCCCAGTTACCAGAGAGGGCCCGTGTTTCTATTCTGGATGAGGAGTTGCATACCGTGGTCTTTTCCCCACCGCGCCTTGGGAGTGGCTGCCCCAAGCTTTAGCGCGTCCCTGAGCACGTAGTCCTGGACCTTGGAGTGCGCCAGTCTGCAACACTCGGTCAGGGTCAGTTCTTCCAGCTGGCAGACCAGCAAGTTGCGGGCAGACCAAAGAGCGTCTTTCACCGCATTGATGTTCCTCCAGGCGCAGTTGATGTTGGTCTCAGTGTGCGTCCCGGGAAACAGCCCGTAGAGCACGGAGTCCCGCGTCACGGAGCTGCTCGGGACGAACCTCGACAAATACCACTGCATCCCCCTCCAGACCTCCTGTGCATAGGCACACTCCAGAAGGAGGTGATCAACAGTCTTGTCCCCCTCGCAGCCACCTCAAGGGCAGTGTGCAGTGGCGCAGAGATTCCGGGCATGCATAAAGGATCTCACTGGCAGAGCCCCTCTCACCGCCAGCCAAGCAACGCCCTTGTGCTTGTTTGAAAGTTCTGGCAATGAGGCATTCTGCCAAATGACTTTGGCAGTCTGCGAGGCAAACCACACAACGGGATCCACCCTCTCCTTTTCCCAAAGGGTCCCGAGGATACTACGTGCTGACCACTGCTTGACTGCCTTGTGGTCAAAGGTGTTTCCTTTCAAAAATTTCTCCACAAAGGACAGGTGGTACGGAACGGTCCAACTACTCGGAGCGTTCCGCGGCAACGAGGCCAGGCCCATCCTTCGCAACACCGGGGACAGGTACAACCTCCTGAGGATCTACGCACAGCTTGATGCAGCCGCACACAAAGGCAGCCGTCAGGGTGAGGGTGGTGTTCGGTACGTCCATTCCCCCATTTTCCAGGTCTTTGTACATGGTGTCCCTGCGGACCAGGTCCATCCTCGACCCCCAAATGAAGTGGAAGATGGCCCGGGTGACCGCAGCGGCACAGGTCCAGGGAATAGGCCAGGCCTGCGCCACATACAACAGTACTGAAAGCCCCTCTCACCTGACAATCAGGTTCTTACCCGCGATGGAGAGGGACCGGAGCGTCCACCTGCCCAGCTTCTGCTTCAATTTGGTGATACGCTCCTCCCAAGTCTTAGTGCACGCCCCAGCTCCACCGAACCAAACACCCAGCACCTTCAGGTAGTCTGTCCTGACGGTGAAGGAGATGAAGGAGCAGTCGTCCCAGTTCCCGAAGAACATGGCCTCGCTGTTACCCCTATTGACTTTGGCACCCGAGGCCAGTTAAAACTGGCCGCAGATGTCCAACAGCCTACTCACCGACCGCGATTGGTGCAGAAGACAGCAACGTCGTCCATGTACAAGGAGGTCTTGACCTGAAGGCCTCCACTGCCTGGGATAGTCACGCCCTTCAGGCTCACGTCCTCCCTGATGGATGCGCCGAAGGGCTCCACACAGCACACGAACAAGGCAGGAGAGAGCAGGCAGCCCTGCCTGACTCCAGATCTGACGGGAAAACTGTGTGATTCCCACACGTTGATCGAGACTGCGCTAACGATGTTGGTGTAGAGCAGCCGAATCCAATTGTGGATGCCCTCCCCGAACCCCAATTTGGAGAGGACGTCCCTCATGTAAGCATGAGAGACCCTGTCGAAGGCCTTCTCCTGGTCCAGGCTGACGAGGCAGGTGTCCACCCGCCTGTCCTGCATGTAGGCAATCATATCCCTGATGAGCACGAGGCTCTCAGCGATCTTCCTGCCCGGCACAGCACAGGTTTGGTCAGGGTGAATCACCGACTCCAGGACAGACCTGACCCAGTTGGCAATGACCTTTGCCAGGATTTTGTAGTCCACGTTCAATAGTGAAATCGGGCGCCAATTCTTAATTTCTTCCCTCTCCCCCTTCCTCTTGTAAATGAGGGTGATGATGCCCTTCCTCGTGGACTTGCACATTTCCCCTGCCCGAAGCGCACTATCATACACCTCCAGCAGGTCCTGGCTGACCAGATCCCACAGAGCGGAATACAGCTCGACCGGTAAGCTGTCGCTCCCGGGATTCTTATTCCTCTCCAAGGACTTGAGGGCTGTGGTCAGCTCATCCAGGGATATCGGCCGGTCCAGCCACTCCCTCGTGCCGTCATCTAAGACCTCCGTGATAGACGACAGGAATGACTCGGAGGCCATGCTGTCCGTGGGTTTCACGTCGTACAGTCCGGCAGAGAAAGATCTGCTGATCCTCAAAATGTCAGGCCAAGACGACATCACCAAGCCATCGTCCTCTTTCAGAAGGCTAAGCACAGAGCTCTCTTTATGCACCTTCTGAAAGAAGAATTTGAGCACGTCTCGTCCTGCTCCACAGAGCGGGCCCTGGACCGGAAGATTATCCGGGAGGCCTCCGCGGCGAAGAGCGAAGGTTGCTGGCCCCTCACCTCGCGGAGGTCCTCCGTGACATCGACCCCCATTGACTGCAGAAGGAGCAGGTTCTGCATCCTTTTCTGGAGTCCTGACAGCTTTCCCCGCCTCTCTCTCGCCTTCTGAACACCCTTGAGGACAAAGAACCTCTTGATGTTCTCCTTCACTGTCTCCCACCAGTCGCCCGGAGACTCAAAGAGGAGTTTCATGGTTCTCCAAACAGCGTATTCCCTCTTAAGCTCCTCGACGTTCTCTGGGGTCAACAGAGTCGTGTTGAGCTTCCACGTCCCCTTGCCGGCCGGCTGGTCGTCCTGTAAGTGACAGTCGGCCAGCAGGAGGCAGTGGTCAGAGAAGAACAGCGGCTCGAGGCCAGTGGACCTGACCGAGAATGCCCGTGACACAAACAGGAAGTCTATCCTTGAGCGGATAGACCCGTCTGGCCGCGACCAGGTGTATCTCCGCTGCGCTCCGTCTGCAGGGGTGCTGAAGACGTCGAGCAGCTTGGCGTCCTTCACCGTGCCCATCAGGAATCTGGACGTGACTTCCAGTTGACTCCCCCCACCTGCTGTTCCCACGCCGGATCTTCCATCTGCATCAATGATGCAGTTGAAGTCTCCGCCTAGGATGACCGGCCTGGACGTAGCCAGCAGGGGTGGAAGCCGCTGCAGGACGGCCAACTGCTCATTCCGTACCGCTGGGGCGTACACGTTGTTCGGCCTCAGGGGAGCATTCATGTAGGTGACGTCAGCCACTAGGAGGCGCCTCCCCACCACCTCCTGAACTTGAGAGAGGGTGCAGTCGCGCCTCCGCAGCAGAATAGCCAGGCCTGAGGAGGACAGTCGTTACCCCCCGACCAGATCAAACGCCCACCAGGTCCAGGCGCCGGACCATTTCCTGTACCTGCTGAGGTGCGGTATCCCGCACTCCTGCAGAAACAGGAGGTCCGCCTTGACGGTGGTCAGGTAGGCCAACGTGGATACACATCTTGCGGTGGACTTGACACTGCGCACATTAATGCTCGCAATTCGTACCCCCATTGTGGGCAGAGACCACAGTAGTTCAGTATTTGGTCCGATTGGCAGAGCTCTGCCAATCATCCAACCCAAACTTTGGGTCCGCTACGTGGATGACACCTTTGGCATCACTAAACAAAACAAATTAGAGGAAACCTTCAAGACCATCAATAATACCCTTTACTGGCATAACATTCACAAAAGAGGAGGAAAACAACAGCAAACTGCCATTCCTAGATGCCACAGTAGAGCGAACAGCCAATGGGGAACTTCAAACCAGCGTCTACAGGAAAACAACACATACGGACCAAATACTGAACTACAGGAGCAACCATCCCAACACCCACAAACGAAGCTGCATTAGAACATTATTCCAACGAGCCACCACACACTGCAGCACAGAGGAACTACACAGAGCAGAGGAAAATCACCTATACAGCGTATTCAAAAGAATGGGTACCCTATGAACACAGTCCGCCGATTCCTCAGCAACAAACCCAAACAAACAGACAAAACGGGCTCAGAAACCATAAGCACTCTCCCCTACATCAAAGTCATTTCCGAAATGACTGCCAGACTACTCGGACCTCTTGGCATCAGGGTAGCCCACAAACCCACCAACACACTAAAACAGCAGCTAATGAACTTAAAAGACAACAAATAAAACGAACGTCATCTACAAAATACCTTGCAAGAACTGGTACAAACACTACATTGGACAAACTGGCAGAAAGCTAGCCACCAGGATACATGAGCATCAACTAGCCACAAAACGACATGACCCACTATCACTCGTATCCTTACACACAGATGAGGAAGGACACCACTTTGATTGGGACAACACATCCATCCTAGGACAAGCCAAACAGAGACATGCACGAGAATTCCTAGAAGCATGGCATTCCAACTGGAACTCCATCAACAAACACGTTGATTTGGAGCCAATCTACCATCCCCTGAGAAAAAGAACAAGAAATGACATCACCAACGCAGGAAATGGCATCACCAACCCAAGGAAACCTAAACAGATAAGTAGAAAGTGGGACATAACACCAGCGCTTCATTGGAGGCTCACTGATGATGTTACCTAGAATGGTGACAAAACGTCCGAAAACTGACCTTCCAGCTCAGCGAGCAAACTCACATCCACATGTTGAACACCTAGTCAACAGGAAGAAGGAAACTTACTTAACGTTGAGGAAGCAAGGATTGGACAGGGTTCTAGACGTCTGCAAGGTAGCCAGGAATGACCTGACGAATGGGCTTGGGAGAGCTAGAAGGGAATATGAGAAAACCTTGGTTGGTAGGATCAACGAAAACCCCAGGGCTTTCTATACTTATGTGAGGAAGAAGAGGTTGGCTAGCGTGAGGGTGGGGCCAATCAAGGATAGTGAAGGTAACCTGTTTGAGGAGTCGGAGGAGGTAGGGGAGGTCCTTAATGAATACTTTACCTGAGCATTCATCAGTGAGAGGGACCTTGACATTTGTGAGGACAGCATGAAACAGGCAGATATGCTCGAATAGGTCATTGTTAGGAAGGAGGATGTCTAGAAATTTTGAAAAACATGAGGATAGATAAGTCCCCTGAGCCGGGTGGGATATTCCGATGGTTGCTATGGGAAGTGAGTGAAGAGATTGCTGACCCTTTGGCGATGATCTTTGGTCTACTGGTGCAGTGCCAGAAGATTGGAGGGTGGTAAATGTCATTCCCTTGTGCAGGAAAGGGAATAGGGATAATTCTGGAAATTCTTGACCAGGCAGTCTTTTGTCTGTGGTGGGCAAATTATTGGAGAGGATTCTGAGAGATAGTATTTATGATTATTTGGAAAAGCACAGTTTGATTAGAAATAGTCAGCATGGCTTTGTGAGGGGCAGGTCATGCCTCGCAAGTCTTATGGAACTCTTTGAGGATGTGACAAAACACATTGATGGACGTAGAGCAGTGGATGTATGTGGATTTTAGCAAGGAATTCGATAAGTTTGCACATGGTAGGCCCATTTAGAAAGTAAGGACACATGGGATTCAGGGAAATTTGGCTGTCCAATAGAAGTCAGAGGGTGGTAGTAAATGGAAATTATTCAGCCTGGAGCTCAGTGACTAGTGGTGTGCCACAGGGATCTGTTCTGGGACCTCTGCTGTTCGTGGTGTTTATAAATGACTTGGATGAGGAAGTGGAAGGGTGGGTTGGTAAGTTTTCCGATGACACGAAGGTTGGTGGAGTTGTGAACAGCGTAGAGGGCTGTTGTAGGTTGCAACAAAACATTGACAGGTTGCAGAGCTGGGCAAAGAAGTGGCAGATGGAATTCAACCCAGAAAAGTGTGAAGTGAATCATTTTGGAAGGTTGGATTTGAATGCAGAATACAGGGTTAATGGCAGTTCTCGGCAGTGTGGAGGAACAGAGGGATCTTGGGGTCAACATCCATAGATCCCTCAAAGTTGCAACCCAAGTTGACAGGGTTGTAAAGAAGGTGTATGATGTGTTGGCTTTCATTAGCAGAGGAATTGAGTTTAAGAGCCTTGAGGTTTTGCTGTAGCTGTAGAAAACTCTGGTTAGACCACACTTGGAATATTGTGTTCAGTTCTGGTCACCTAATTACAGGAAAGATGTGGAAGCTTTAGCGAAGGTGCAGAGGAGATTTACCAGGATGCTGCCTGGACTGGAGGGCAGGTCTAAAGAGGAAAGGTTGAGGGAGCTAGGGCTTTTCTCATTGGAGTGAAGAAGGATGAGGTGACTTGATAGAGGTGTACAAGATGACGAGAGGTATAGGTACAGTGGATAGTCAGAGACTTTTTCCCAGGGCAGAAATTACTATTATGAGGGGGCATAATTTTAAGATGATTGGAGGAAAGTATAAGGGAGATGTCAGAAGTAGGTTCTTCACACAGGGGGTGGTGGGCGTGTGGAATGTGCTGCCGGCAGTGTAGTGGAGTCAGATACTTTAGAGGCATTTAAGCAACTAGGATAGGCCATGGAGGATAGTAAAATGTAGGGTATGCAGTGTAGATTGATCTTAGTAGGATAATAGGTCAGAACAACATCATGAGTCGAAGGGCCTGTACTGTGCTGGTCTGTTTTATGTTCTAGAAGGAAGGCGAAACACCAAGCTCCCTCAATAAGAGACAGTCCCACCTCCTGTCAATCAACACTGGCCCCACCAAACATCAACAATGACCAGAGATAACAAGGTGTGGAGCTGGATGAACACAACAGGCCAAGCAGCATCAGAGGAGCAGGAAGGCTGACGTTTTGGGCCTAAACCCTTTTTCAGAAATGGGAGAGGGGAAAGTGGTTCTGAAATAAATAGGGAGAGAGGGGGACGTGGATAGAAGATAGATCGAGGAGAAGATAGGTGGAGAGGATACAGACAAGTTAAAGAGGTGGGGATGGAGCCTGTAGAGGTGAGTGTAGGTGGGGAGTTAGGGAGGAGATAGGTCAGTCCAGGGAGGACAGACAGGTAGGTAGGAGATGGGGGTGAGTCTTGAGGTGGGAGGAGGGAATAGGTGGAAGGACAGGTTAGGGAGGCGGGGACGAGCTGGGCTGGTTTTGGGATGCAGTGGGGGGATGGGAAGATTTTGAAGCTTGCGAAGTCCAGATTGATACTATTGGGCTGCAGGGTTCCCAAGCGGAATATGAGTTGCTGTTCCTGCAACCTTCGGGTGGCATCATTGTGGCACTGCAGGAGGCCCAGGATGGAATTGTCATCTAAGGAATGGGAGGGGGAGTTGAAATGGTTCGCGACTGGGAGATACAATTGTTTAGTGCACTTTCTGCATTTGCAGGGAAAAGTGCCGGTTGTGGTGGGGTTGGAGGGGAGTGTGGAGCAGACAAGGGACTCCCAAACAGCATAGTCTCTCTGGAAAGCAGACAAGGGTGGGGAGGGAAAAATATCTTTGGTGGTGGTGTTGGATTGCAGATGGCAGAAGTATCAGAGGATGATCCGTCGGATCTAGAGGTTAGTGGGATAGTACGTGAGGATGAGGGGGATTCAGTTTTGGTTGTTATTGCGGGGAGGGTGAGTGAGGGATGAGTTGCGGGAAATAAGGTTCTTGACCACTGAGGGGGGATGTTGTGGTCCTTGAAAAACAAGGTCATCTGAGATGCACGGGAGTGGAATGCCTCATCCTGGGAGCGGATGCAGCGGAGGTGAAGGAATTGGGAATAGAGGATGGCATTTTTGCATGAAGGCGGATGGGAGGAGGTGTATTCTAAGTCGCTGTGGGAGTCGGTAGGCTTGAAAAGGATATCGGTTTCCAGGTGGTTGCCAGAGATGAAAACAGAGAGGTCCAGGAAGGAGAGAGAGGTATCAGAGACGGTCAAGGTGAACTTAAGGTTGGGGTGGAAGGTGTTGGTGAAGTAGCTGAACTGTTTGAGCTCCTTGTGGGAGCACGAGATGGTGCCGACACAATGTAACGGAGGAAGAGGTGAGGTTTAGGGCCAGTGCAGCTACTGAAGAGGGATTGTTCCACGTAACTTACAAAGAGGCAGGCATAGCTTGGGTGCATGTGGGTGCCCATGGCCACCCCTTTTGTCTGTAGGAAGTGGGAGGAATTGAAAGAGAAGTTGTTGAGGGTGAGGATGAGTTCGGCGAGGCGGATGAGGGTGTCAGTGGAGGGGAACTGGTCGGGCCTGCAGGACAGGAAGAAGCAGAGGGCATTTAGACCATGTGCATGGCGTCAACAATGACCATGCCCCCTCAGTCAGAGCCCATCCTACCTCCTGTCAATCATCACTGACCCCACAGGTTCTTGAGTAGATTTGTAGGTTATGGATGCTGTGGTTGGTTGCTCGCAGGCATTTCATTGCCTGCTGGGTCACATCATCAGCCTCCGACGAAGTGCTGTTATGTTTTCCTGCCTGGTATTTAAGCCCTTAGATCCATAGTCTGCCTCTCAGTCGCACTAACACACAGGCTAGCCAAGGAGTTACAAAGAAGACTAAAGCACCTCATCAGCAAGTCACCCCACTCAGGCCAGGAGTTCCTCAATTCCCTCAAAGACATAAGAATAGACGAGGATGTGATCATGGTGTCCTTTGACATTACTGCCCTATTCACATCGATTGACACATCACTGGCAAGAGCAACGCTTCTAAAACAATGAGACCCCAGTGACACCATCTCCACAGGCAATGTGCTAAGTTACTGAACCCATGCCTCACGACCCACTTTACCTTTATTGGCCAAATCTACAAACAAATCAATGGGACACACGGGGGGTGGCGGGGGGGGGGTGGGGGTCACCTATCTCCAGACTAATAGCAGAAGTGGCGATGCAGAAGCTTGAAAGCATAGCCCTTCTGCAGATCCGATATGGATCCAATACATGGACGACACTTTTGTCATCGAATGGACTAAACTAGAGGAAACACACCAACTCATAAACATCAGTGCCACCGGGCATCAATTTCACCAGGGAAGAAGAACAAAAAGCTCCTATTCTGAGACGTGATGGTGGAACGCAGGGCTAACAGGGGAATTTCTGACAAAGGTACACAGAAAGGCCACACACACACGTATCAAGTCCTGAATTTCAACAGCAACCATCCCAACACCCACAAACAGAATTGCGTAAAAACACTATTTAAACGAGCAACACACACTGCAGCATCCTAGAATTCTGTCAAAACGAAGAAGAATAGCCCTAAGTATTTATGGACAACAGATTCCTGAACAGCAGGATCCGACCATGCCTATCACAGAAACAATAACAGGAAGATACAATACTCCCTGACACACTCATCACGTTACCGTACATCAGGAACATATCCGTACTGACCACGTGCCTCCTACGACCATTGGGCATCAGCGTAGCACATAAACCTATATCTACCCTACACCAAGTGCAATGTACCACCTCCCCCCACAAACTTTAGCATAAATGCTGACTCCCTCCACACTTCACGTCAGTTCTGATGAAGAGTCATCAAGACTCAAAATGTTAGCTTGCTCTCTCTCCTTCGATGCGATCTCGCCCGCTATGATCTCAGCATTTGTTGTTTTCATCTCCTATAACTCATTCACTTGCTATGAGCGATCACATGGGAACTGGCTTCCACTGTCTTTTAGTAGGAGATGTGGAATTTCCATTGGCTTTAGTTTGCTTTGGCTTCTCCCTCTGCTACCTTATATATCAGAATTGGTCTCATATTCTGATTTCACCCTGAACGGGCCATTTCATCAACTCTGCTTTCAATATCTCCTCTTCTCTCACCTTCACAGTCTCTGTTCACTCCTTTGGGTCAGTAAACAACATGAGTTCACATGTGATTGCTGGCAATTTACTGACAGGATTGGGCCTGTAATTCCTAGTAAGTCAAAGAATCCTCATCTTGGTTGTACCAAAAGATGTTCATCATTCCTACGATCTAGTTCAGAGCTGCATTAATCCAGTGCTCAGTGACTATTTTGAGGTCCCACATTGTCTCATCAGGTAGCACTCAGACTTCTGAATCCCATTGCAGGGACTGGAGGTTTAGTTATAGGGAGAAAATGGGCTGGGACTGGTTTCCGTGGAGCATCAGAGACTGAGGGGTGACTTGTCAAGGTATATAAAATCATGAGGTGCATGGATAAGGTGAATAGCTGAAGTCCTTAGATCAGGTAGAGAGTCCAAAACTAGACGGTATTGGTTTGAGGTGGGGGGGGAAAGATTTAGCAGCGACGGAGGGGTAACCTTTCCATTCAGAGGTAGGTGTGTGTATGGAACAAACTGCCGAAGATGGAGGCTGGTACAATTACGACATTTAAATGACATCTGAATGGGTAAATGAAGTTTAGAGGGACTTGGGCCAAATGCTGGCAGATGGGACAATCCCAGCTTCACACTTTGTCATCTTGGATTCTCCAGCATTTGCAGTTCCCATTATCACTGCCATCTGCTGGCTTCAGTCTTTAATACAGGAACCAGGCTCTGGGTTTATCTGTCTGAGCTCCCTTTAATAACAGGGAAGCAAAGGCCCAGTGGTATTATCAATGGATTGTTGATCCAGAAGCCCAGATAATATTCTGGGGACCTGGGTTTAAACCCTGCTGTGGCAAGTGGTGGAATCTGAATTCAATTTAAAAAACAAATTAAATTAAGAATCTAATGATGAGCGTGAATTCATTGTTGATAGTCGACAATGGTCGCCCTTTGGGGAAGGATATTGCCATCCTCACCTGATCTGGTCTACCTATGATTTGAGACCCACAGCAATGTGATTGCCTCTTAACTGTCCTCTGAGCAATGGCCTAGCCAGCGACCCCCTTGTCCCACAAATACTGGAATGAGACTCTGAGCTTATGATTTGCCTTCCTTTCATAGTTTATGTTTCAGTGTCTGTGAAAATTTGTTCCATTCGAGGGGGAAAATTCATTTTCTGGGAAGAAGACAAGGACAGACAGTGATCTGATTGAGGTGGTGAAGGTGGGCCATACAGCCTCCTTCCGTCGTATCGTGTCCCATGATCGACAAAGAGCTTTTTTGCTCCTGCACCCTTATTTTTGGGTCAAAATCCCCTCAACCAACAGCATTTAAAATAAAACAGGGAATCCGGTCATTATGGCAGCATACATGTGAGAGCTTAACCAAGTTAGCCAATTATAATAGACCCTTCACTGACTGGGAAGCATTTTGGGATGTCATACTCAGGATGTTTTTAAAAACTCATTCAGGGGGAAAGCTGTCATGGGCTAGGCCAGCACTTATTGCCCATTCCCGAGGGAAATTATGAATCAATCACATTGCTATGGGTTTGGAGTCACGTGTCGACCAGGCCAGGTAAGGATGGCAGTTTCCCCAAGCCCACAGCAACATGTCTGACTCCCCCTCAGTGAGGGCAGGGATGCTCATGGAGTCACCTCCCAGCCGATGTTGAATGGTTGACCACACGAAAGGCTGACTGCAGCTACACTGCCGAGCTTCGATGGTGTGAACACTTCCTTTTATATCGACTCTGACTCTGCAGAAAAGCAAACAACAGTGAAGCAGACACTTCACTCTTCCACACTGTCCAGATATGCTACACCGAAAGTGGTCCCATTTGTGTGAGTTTGATCCATACCCCTGTAAACCTTTCTTAGCCGTGTACCTGTCCAAATGTCTTTTGGAATGTTCTAATTGCCCCCACCTCTACGACTTGCCCTGGCAGCTCATTCCATACAACCGCCTTCTGGGAATAGGCAATAAGTGCTCCCCTAGCCAGTGACATCCTAAGAACAAAAGAAAGAAAAACTAAAAGCTCTGGGAAGCATTTTGTGATGTTGAACAGTCAGTGAAGGGACTGTCATGATATCGGTATAATGGCAGTTAATTTGTGCACAGTAAGCTCCCATACATAGGGAATCTGATCATTACGACAACGCTATTTTCAGTTCCTCCTCTAAAGGAAGTTAGTGAAACACTGGGTTTTTGTAACAACCAGCTGTACCAGGATTCAAGCCCAGGTGCCCAGGATACTACCTGAGTCTCTGGATAAACAGCACAGCAAGAAAAACACTTGGCCATTGCCTCCCAATGGATCATGGTGAAATGTGTCGTATAAATGTAAACACTTCCTGAAACACAGAGCCGATATGAAAGAAAATGCTTGCGTCATCAAAGTTCTGCAATGCAGCTGCATTTGGCCTTTCATGGTGGGCAACCATTCAATATCAGATGGGAGGTGACTCCATGAGCATCCCTGTCCTCAGTGATGGGGAAAACTGACATCTGTTCAAAAGAGCTTGCAAGAGAGTAATCATCAATTGGTGACCGTCTTTCCCATTTCTATTCATCCTGCAAAAGGACCTGCAGGGTGGAAGCTTGCAAATGAAAACGAGGGGGAACAAAGAGTGGCGTTACAAAGGCACACAGACTTGTTAACCTGACATCAGTACCAAGACAAATACTAGCATCTTCATTATTAATATTAACAATAATATATTAATTATTAATTATTAATAATGGTCGGTGGAGTTGTGGATAGTGACGAAGGATGCTGTAGGTTGCAGAGAGACATAGATAAGCTGCAAAGCTGGGCTGAGAGGTGGCAAATGGAGTTTAATGCAGACAAGTGTGAGGTGATGCACTTTGGTAGGAGTAACCAGAAGGCAAAGTACTGGGCTAATGGTAAGATTCTTGGTAGTGTAGATGAGCAGAGAGATCTCGGTGTCCATGTACACAGATCCTTGAAAGTTGCTACCCAGGTTGACAGGGCTTTTAAGAAGGCATACAGTGTTTTAGCTTTTACTAATAGAGGGATCGAGGTCCGGAACCAAGAGGTTATGGTGAAGCTGTACAAAGCTCTGGTGCGGCCGCACTTGGAGTATTGTGTACAGTTCTGGTCACCGCATTATAAGAAGGATGTGGAAGCTTTGGAAAGGGTGCAGAGGAGATTTACTAGGATGTTCCCTGGTATGGAGGGAAGGTCTTACGAGGAAAGGCTGAGGGACTTGAGGCTGTTTTCGTTAGAGAGAAGAAGGCTGAGAGGTGACTTAATTGTGACATATAAAACAATCAGAGAGTTAGATAGGGTGGATAGGGAGAGCCTTTTTCCTAGGATGGTGACGGCGAGCACGAGGGGGCATAGCTTTAAATTGAGCAGTGAAAGATATAGGACAGATGTCAGAGGTAGTTTCTTTACTCAGAGAGTAGTAAGGGAATGGAATGCTTTGAATGCAACGGTAGTAGATTCGCCAACTTTAGGTACATTTAAGTCATCATTGGATAAGCATATGGACGTACATGGAATAGTGTAGGTTAGATGGGCTTGAGATTGGTATGACAGGTCGGCACAACATCGAGGGCCGAAGGGCCTGTACCGTGCTGTAATGTTCTATGTTCTATGTAATATTAAGGATGTGATGACTGGCTCCTTAGGAAACACTGGTTGTAAAGCCAGACCAAGTGTGTGGTGAAGAGCACACGCACATGGAATATATTGGGGAGAACTGCGAGGTTATTCATTTGGGAGGAGGAACAGAGGGGACAGTATTGCTTAAAATGAAAGAAATCAGAAAGTGTTATGCCCAAAGGAACTGAGTTGTCCTCATTCATAAGTGGTTGCACAAGAAACAATTCAGAGGCAAATGAAAGACAAAGTTTGATTGATTTCTACTCACTGATCACATCAAGGCAAATAGGGAGGTGGCAGGAATATGGTAGAGGTGGATGATCAGCCAGGATCTGGAGTGGCAGAGCTACCATTGCGCCTTCTTCAGCATAAGGCAAAAGACTAAAGCACTCTCAACCACCTAGAGCCAGGAATATCAACTGGATAAGTGTTCCTCATCCTCTGGAGATTCGCACAGGTATTGATCCCCGTATTCGGCCAATTCAGTTCACTCCATGGACTTGCTGCTTGTAGACAGCAGCTCCTCTGTTCATGCAGTGACCAGCAGAGTCATTAGACATGAATGTACTCTTGAAAAATGGGACCAGCTTTTCTCTTTAATCACAGCTAGAGTCAAACAACACAAACAGACCCTTCAGCCCAACTCTTCCATGCTGTTCAGATATCCTATATTGAAAGTGGTCCCATTTGCCTGAGTTTGGCCCATACCCCGCTCAACCTTTCTTAGCCATGTACCTGTCCAAATGTCTTTTGGAATATTCTAACTGTACCCACCTCCACCACTTCCCCTGGCAGCTCATTCCAGACACACCATCCTCAGTGGGGAAAAAGTTGCCTCTCAGATCCCTTTCAAATCCTTCCCGTCATCATAAACCTACGCCTGCTAGTTTTGAACTCCCCTACCCTGGGGAAAAGACCTTGGCTATTCAACCTAGCTATGCCTCATGATTTTATAAACCTCGGTAAAGTCACGCCTCCACCTCCAACAATCCAGGGTAAAACAGTCCAGTTTATTCAGCCTCTCGCTACGATGCAAACCTCTCCCCCCACCACCCAGCCTCAGCAGTATTCTTGTAATTTCTTTTTCTGCACCCTTTCTAGCTTAACAACATCCTTGCAACAGAATTGTACGCGATAGTGTATAAGTGGCCTAACCAGTGATTGTACAGCCGCAAGATGACCTCCAACTCCAATGCTCAATGTTCTGACCAACGAAGGCAAGCCACATGCCTTCTTCACCACCGTGGCTATCTGCAAGGCCGCTTTCAAAGAACTATCAACTTGAAACCCCTAGATCCCCCTGTTCAGCAACACTCCCAGGGCTTTCCCATTAACTACCCTGGCTTCTCCAACCAAAAGCAATGCCTCACACTTATCTAAATTAAAATTCGCCTGCCACTCCCCAGCCCACTGGCCCATCTGGGTAACGTCTCATTGTTCTCTTAGCCTACTTCACTGTCCCCCTCTACTACCAATTTTGCTGTCAATAGCAAAGTTACTAACCATGTTCTCATTGAAGCTATTGATACAAGTGACAAACAACAGTTGTCCCAGAACCCATCTTCGCAGCACACCACTGGTCATTGGCCTCCAGTCCTAACAACCGTCTGCCACCAGCCTCTGATTTGCAACATCATGTCAGTTTTGTCTCCAATAGGCTCTCTCTCCCTGGATCCCATTTGATATCACCTTACTGACCATGTCTCAAAACTTTCCAACAGGAATCACTCGATTACCACAAAATTAGGCTGATTTCCCACCATCCCTGTCCCAGGCTCAGTACAGTGGAAACTCAGTTAGTGCTGGACAGCCCCATTCCCCAGAAGGTTTTGTCCTCCAGTCACTCCATCCTGATGCTTAGGCGCTGTTGACACGGCTCCACACTTCACCCGAACAGGTTCGCCATTCCATTTTTCAATATGACCCCATCTTTTGTCGAGGTTGTTTCCTAGAAGAGAAAAACCAGCAGGGTGCAGGTGAGAAGAATCCAACGCTTTGGACGTGTGTGAAAAAGGACCTGTTCAGGAGGACAGGCCCATTAAATGACACTCAACATCGTGGAGACCAATGGCAGCTAGAAAATGGGTGACAGGAGCACAGAGGGTAGAGGAGAGGAGGCTTATAGGGAAGGCAATGGGCAAAAGCTGGACACTCCACTAGAACTGTGCTGAACAGAGGGAGACGTGAGAAAACACTGCAATAGTTCCTTGTCCCACTGCGAAGGGCGTACGTGGGGATGGCGGTAAGCACAGATGGGGATATTGAGTGAAACAAGGGAATCCGAGATGGGCTTCCCAGTCACTGAATCCTCCAATTCCCAGAACAAAGAAAAAGAAAGACACAAAAAGTTGCAACAACTGGCATTTAGAGAGCATATTTAACATGGAACACAGGAGTCAAACACACTGACATAGAACGATGCAGAGGCATTCACGCAGTGAGTTATACCTTAGCAGGAATTCCCAACTTAGTCTCTATCTACCACCATTATTGCCCACACATTTATCCAGCCCATCCCTGTTTGCAGCTTCTGTATCCTCCCCACAGCTTACTTTCCCACTGAGCTTTGTATCATCAGCAAACTGGGACTTTTCCAGTCGTTCCTCCCATCTCAGTCCTTGATATAGATTAAATGTCACTGAGGTCCCAGCACTGATCCTTGCAGGACCAGGTTTATCCTGGCAACTGAAAATGGCCTATTTGTTCCTGCTCTACTCCTGAGCATGAACTAATCCTCAATCCAGTCCATATTACACCCGGCTCCCATTCAACTGAGCCCTCATCTTGTACAACAATGTATTGTGTGGCACCTTAAGTACCTCCTGAAATTCCCAACATATACCCCAGCCTCTGGTTCTCCTTCGGGAGAAAATTTGCTCCTTTCCAATCCATGGGGACTGTTCAGAAGCGAGAGGATGACAAGCTGGAAATAACTGGATGCTGTTGCTCAATGACAGGCTGGATTGAAGCATCCTCACAGCTCAGGGAATGGACAGGGACAGAGGTCAGCAACACTTCACACAACATTAGCAATGAAAATCTGGTCAAAGTGAGACTAGTAGAATAATCTAGAACTTACTGTCCTGCGTGTTTTTGGACAAAGTAAACCCCAATTGCAACAATGAGAACAAAAACACCAATTCCAATTCTCAATTCAACTCCTCCTCTTGTTGGACCTAGAGACAGAATGAAGCCATGAACAGACTGGGACACATGAACAAAATCAACTGCAGAGGCCTGTAGCACCTGGTGTTTCAGAACCAGCTCTAGTACAAACAGATCCTTGGGTAAGTCTCGTCCTGGAGAGAGGTGGGAGTGAGATACCAATAAACACTAGCACAGGACAGTCCCGCAGTTCTCTGCACACACATACAGCCCCACAATGGGTTCGATACATGCTTTCCAATGAAGGGAACTGGACACTGACCAACAATTTCCCTTCAAGTAAACCCAAAGGAAGAATTGGAAACTATTTCCTGGATGGGAAAGTCACAGGATTGAATGGAATCCTGATTAATATCCAGGTCACTATTCCTCTCCATTGTCTTCAACGCAGACACCTTGGGATCACTCCCTCCTGCCTGGATACCACTGGCCCCAAACCTCATGTGAGTGGCCCCCAGCCCTTGAGGTCAGGACACACCCAAGGCCAGTGACCGGGCAATCTGGCAGAAATGAAGGGTTTGGGCTAGTGTATGACCTTGTCGTGGCTTCACCCAACTTGGGCACCAGTCTCCTGATGTTCCTGAGGTGGCTCTGGAGCTACAACTGGGCTGAGTGTGCCTGTTTCAACAAAGTGTGGAGCTGGATGAACACAGCAGACCAAGCAGCATCTTAGGAGCACAAAAGTTGACGTTTCAGGCCTGGACCCTTCCCGAAACATCAGCTTTTGTGCTCCAACATGCTGCTTGGCCTGCTGTGTTCATCCAGCTCCACACTTTGCTATCTCGGATTCTGCAGCATCGGCAGTTCCCATTATCACTGGGTGTGTCTGTTTCCCTGATCCAGTCTCTGGCTCAGAGTCTGTTCAGCATCACCCCAGTACCACCCTCCGAGTGTACTCCCTGACCAATTCTAACCCTTTGCTTGACAGGGAGGTACCCCACCCTCTCTGACAAAGGCCCATGTACTATACCCTCTACTACAATACAGTCCTCCCACACCATACTGCTCCTTCCCCTATGGGGAAGGCCCTCAGCAGCTGGGAGTGTGGGCTCCTGTTTTATTCTGGTGTCCCATACAGAGAGATTTGAACCTATGACCTTCAACCTCAGAGGTTAAAAGTCAACTGAAGCCACTGAAGAACCCTTGTGCCTTCACCAGCACAATGCACCTTCACAAGGAAGTACCTTGGGTTGTATTGAATCACTTACCATGATCTGCTTCAGGAGTTGCACTTGGGCCTTGAGACGGACAAGCCGGAAAGCAAAACACAGTGAAATGAGAAACAGATCAAATGTTTAGCTTCCCCTTCTCTGCCCCCAGAAGAACTACTGCTGAAACCCTCATCTGTGTCCTCATGATTCAGCCGTTGCAATATTCCCCTGGTCACTGTGTGACAAACCCTCCGTTACCTCCAGTACATCCCAAACTCTGCTGTCCTTGTAACATTAACCGACTGCAATGAGTCCCTTTCACATCACTCACAACCCCTCCAGCACCTGCGCCGCTCCCCGTCTCTAGAGCCTCCTTCAAGATGCCAGAGCTCATCTGCTCCAACCTCTTTTTCCTTTACTTTTATTTACTAACCTCACCACAAGTTTGGACGGCAAGAGGTCCAGCCTGCAGCAGGCTGAGGTCTGACTTAGTTTTCCCTGAGCAAGGATAGGGCCTAGAATCGGTGGCTCCGACATAAGCAGAGGTAAGGTCGGAGGGATAAGCCCAGCAGCAAAAGATTATGCCTGAGGATCACCGACTTCGATGTTGTTTGGGTCCAGTGTAGGTGGCGGTACAAGTGTCTCTCACTGATGGACTCTCTTCAGCGATATCTTTCTTGCACCCCCATCCAACACCCAACACCACCCTTACTCTCCAAATATTCAAAACCGTCTCGTTTCGTAGCAAGAAGTGAAAGCTTTTGTTTGTATTCTCACTGTGAAATATACATGACAATAAAATCCGAAGTCAGCTCCTCTACCCCTCCCCATCTCTGCAAGCTCCTCCAGCCCCCACACACCCCTAGCTATCTCTAATTTCCTCCAGGCTTTGTCTCATTCAGTTGTGAATGGTGGCAGACATTTAAAAGGCTTGCAGGAAACGCTGACCACAGCAATATCCCCATCCTCAATGATGGGGGAGCACATCAGAGCAAAAACAAGGCTGCAGCATTAGCAACAAATCTCCGGCCAGGAGTACTGAGTGGATGATCCAACATCACCTCCTGTAGTGGTGCCCACCACCACCGATGCCAGTCTTCAGTGACTTCAATTCACTTTACATGACATTAACAGATGGCTATCTTTGACATCATTCTGGTAATAATACTGAAGGCCTGTGCTCCAGAGCTTCCTGTTCCCCGAGCCAAGGTGTTCCAATTCAGCTACAACACTGGCATCTGCTTGAGAATTTGGAAAATGGCCCCTAGTTCTGACCTGTACACACAAAAGTATAGCAAATCCAACCCAGCCAATGACCACTCCGTCAGTCTGCTCTCTATCATCAGTAAAGTGATGGAAGGTGTCATCAGCAGTCAGGTCAAACAGCACACACTCAGCAATAACATGTTCACTGATGTCCGGGTTTGGTTCTACCAGGACCACTCAGCACCAGGCCTCATTTCAGTCTTGGTTCAGCATGTGCAAAAGAGCTGACATCCAGGAGGTGAGGAGAGAGTGACAGGCCTCGATATTAAGGCTGCATTTAAAACAGCATGGCATCAAGGTATAGAACAATACAGAGCAGAATAGACCCTTCGGCCCTCGGTGTTGTGCCAACCTGTGAACTAATCTAAGCCCCTCCCCCTACAATATCCCATCATTATCCATATGCTTATCCAAGGGCTGTTTAAATGCCCCTAATGTGGCTGAGTTAACTACATTGGCAGGCAGGGCGTTCCACGCCCTTACCACTCTCTGAGTAAAGAACCTGCCTCTGACATCTGTCTTAAATCTATCACCCCTCAATTTGCAGCTATGCTCCCTTGGACAAGCCAACGTCATCATCCTAGGAAAAAGACTCTCACTGTCCACCCTATCTAATCCTTTGATCATCTTGTATGTCTCTATTAAATCCCCCCTTAGCCTTCTTCTTCCCAATGAGAACAGACCCAAATCCCTCAGCCTTTCCTCATAAGACCTTCGCTCCAGACCAGGCAACATCCTGGTAACTCTCCTCTGCACCTTTTCCAATGCTTCCACATCCTTCCTGTAATGGGGCGACCAGAACTGCACGCAATATTCCAAGTGAGGCCGCACGAGCGTTTTGTACAGTTGCAGCATCACATCACGGCTCCCGAACTCAATCCCTCTACCAATAAAACCTAACACACCGTAAGCCATCTTGATCCATGTACATGGACACCAAGATCCCTCTGCACATCCACACTACCAAGAATCTTTCCATTGACCCGGTATTCTGACTTCCTATTATTCTTCCCAAAGTGAATCACCTCACATTTATCCCTATTAAACTCCATTTGCCACCTTTCAGCCCAATTCTGCAGTTTATCCAAGTCTCCCTGCAACCTGTAACATTTTTCCACACTGTCCACCACTCCACCGACTTTAGTGTCATCTGCAAACTTACTAACCCATCCACCTATGCCTGCGCCCAAGTCATTTATAAAAATGACAAACAGCAGTGGTCCCAAAACAGATCCTTGAGGCACACCACTGGTAACCGGATTCC
Source organism: Stegostoma tigrinum (assembly GCF_030684315.1). Taxonomy (NCBI): domain Eukaryota; kingdom Metazoa; phylum Chordata; class Chondrichthyes; order Orectolobiformes; family Stegostomatidae; genus Stegostoma; species Stegostoma tigrinum. Next base: position 5,634,010 of record NC_081394.1, on the reverse strand, counting down.
AGGCTGAATATTTTCCATCAACCGCCATTTGTTGCCTTCTTACAGAAAGCCAGTTCCCAATCCAAACTGCTATATCTCCCTCAATCCCGTGCCTCCGCATTTTCTCCAATAGCCTACCATGTGGAACCTTATCAAAGGCTTTACTGAAGTCCATGTACACCACATCAACTGCCCTACCCTCATCCACATGCTTGGTCACCTTCTCAAAAAACTCAATGAGGTTTGTGAGACACAACCTGCCCTTGACAAATTCATGTTGACTATCTAATCAAATTGTTGCTGACTGGTCTATAATTACCTGGGTCATCTCTACTGCTCTTCTTGAACAAGGGCACAACATTTGCAATCCTCCAGTCCTCTGGTGCTAAACCTGTAGACAATGATGATTCAAATATCAAGGCCACAAGCTCCGCCATCTCCTCCCTAGTTTCCCAGAGAATCCTTGGAAAGATCCCATCTGGCCCAGGGGTTTTATCTACCTTCACACCTTCTCGAATTGATAACACCTCCTCCTACTAACTTCAATCCCTTCAATTCTAATAGCCCATAACTCAGTCTTCTTCTCTACAATATTCTCCTTTTCCTGAGTGAAAACAGATGACAAATATTTGTTTAGCACTATCCAAAGAAAACTGGAGTCAGTGGGGCAGAATCTCTCCATTGGTTTGTCATACCTGGTATATAGAAAGATGGTCACAGCTCAGTTATCCCACCTCCAGGAAATCTCTGCTGAAGGTCCTCAGGATAGTGTCCTAGCCCCAAGTGTGATGTGGAGGTGCCGGTGTTGGACTGGCACGGACGAGGTCAGAAATCATACAACACCAGGTTATAGTCCAAGAGGCTTAATTGAAAACACAAGCTTTTGGAGCATAGCCCTTCGGCAGGTGAAGAGAGAGAAAGATGCACACAGAATGCAGAAATTTAAACTCACTTCACCCGACAAAAAGGGCTACGTCCCGAAACCTTGTGTTTTCAAATAAACCTGTTAGGCTATCACCTGGTGTCGAGTGGTGTCTGACCTTGTCTTCAGCTGCTACATCAAATAACCTCACCTCCATGTAGGCTGTCGTGGGGATGTTCGCTGATGGTTTCACAAAGTTCAGCACCACTTGCTGCTCCTCAGCTACTGAAGCAGTCCATTTCCAAATGCAACAAGATCAGGACAGTATCCAGGCTTGAGCTGACAAGTGGCAAATAACAGTCATGCCACACAAATGCCAGGCAATGACCATCTCCAATAAAAGATAACCTAAACGTTTCTTCTTGATGCTCAATGACATTACCATCACTGAATCGCCTACTATCAATAACGTTGGAGTTACCATTGACCAGAAACTGAACAGCCTCACCACATAAATATGGTGATATCAAGAGCAGTTCAGATGCTGGGAATCCTGAAGCAAGGTACTCACCTCTTGACCCTGCCAGAGTCTGTCTACCATCTACATAGGCACAAGTCAGGACTGTGATGGAACACTCCCCAGTTGCCTGGATAGACCATAAGACATAGGAGTGGAAGTAAGGCCATTCGACCCATCGGGTCCACTCTGCCATTTAATCATGGGCATTTCAACTCCACTTACCCGCACTCTCCCCGTTGCCCTTCATTCCTTAAATCCCGCCACTATCAACATCCTGGGGGTTACCACTGAGAGAGAATCTATCCATCGCCCCTTGACATTCAATGGCCTTACCCTCTATCTTAAACATGCTCAATGGACAGAGCATTCACAGCTCTCTGTGCTAGAAAACTCTCAAAGGTTCACCGCTCTCTTGGAATTAAAAATAATTCCCTGTGCAGCTCCACACTCAAGAAGCTTTACATCATCCAGGTCAATTGGCCTACTTGATTGCCACTACAATTGCACACATCCACTCTCTCCACTACTGACACTCAGTAGCTACAAAGAATCACATTAGAAATTAAACCAAGGCTCCTCAGACAACGCTTCCCAAACCCTTGGCCAAAGGCGTTCTCTCTAAAGTTGCAGTCTTGCTGGGTTTCTGCACACTGACTGGTGTTGGAACAAGGATGGTGGCACGGACCTCCAGGTGTGAAAGTTCATGGCCGCACACAGCCCTTGGGGGCTAACGCAGGCAAAATCAAAACTGGAGGGAACGCTGACAACTATTTCCATCAAGAAGGACAAGGGCAGCAGATACAGGGGAAGAGCAACGCCCACTACAAGTTTCTCTCCAAGTCCCTCTCAATCCTTACTTGGAAATATATCCAAGGAGCTAGGAGCAATTGGAAGGGAAGGTACTGACTCAGTTATTCATGTGAACCTCCCAGTAGGATCTGGTGAAGGTGCTCCAATGGTGTGTGTGTGTGTATGTATATATATATAAAATATGTATATATGTGTGTGTGTGTGTGTGTGTGTGTGTGTGTGTGTGTGTGTGTGTGTGTGTGTGTATAAATGTGGTGGGGGGGGGGGTAGGTTCCAGGATTTGGAGTCAAACGATGAAGGGATGGCCAATACCTCTCCAAGCTGGGAAGGTGAGTTGGAGATTTATTTTGGGGAGCGGTGGGGGGGAAGAGTGAGTGATTTCACAGCTGTGTTGGTAAGTGGATTCTTAGCACTTGATACTTCAGTTCTTTGTTACGTAAAAGTAATAAAAGACGAGGAGCTTTCACATTCTTCCCACCCCACCCCGGGGTGGGATTCTCAGGCCAGCAAAGTGAATTTTCATTGGAGGGGGAAAAGCATTTGAAGCACAGACAATGGAACGCTCATTCTGCTAAACTCACCATGATCTGTCCTGAACCGGAGGAATAACGCTTCTGAGGACTCCATGTTCCCAAATTCAAGAATAAGATCACCTTTAGATGAGTCTTTCAGATATTGAACATCTGCAATGCACACATACCAGCAACTGGACTGATTAAAATATGCCCTATAATTCGCAGTGCAACTTGAGCCATTGCAAACTATCTCGGTTAATCCACATTTAAGGACTGGCCTCTGATCCTTGGTCACACATTTATTCATCATTATATTTGCTGGTGCTTCAGTAGGTACTGAAAAGAAATGAAACAAACATTGTCAAGCAACTTTTTAATTTCTTTCCGCCCCCCCCGCCTCACCCATTGTTCCACCTCACCTACCCATCTTATCTCCTAATGCACAAAATTTCCTGATATTAGTTTAGTCTTGAAAATACTTGAACATTGAGCAGTCTCAGCTCTCTGGGGGAAGAGAATTCCAAGAATTTGATAAATGGAACTTCCCTTCTGATTCAAAACAGCTTACACTGCGACTGTTAACCGCAACTCCTATTTCTACATCTCAGGGTCGTGGGGGGTGAAGTAGAGACAACCCCGTAAGGAATTCATCCCTTTCAATGAAAATACCTCTCATTCTTCTAAGCACCAGGGAATATGAACCCATTCCACTCATTCTCTCTTCATTGGATAATCCCCTTATCCCAGGAATCAGCCTGGTGAATCTCTGCTGCTCATCCTCCAAGTTAAGTCTATCCTGACTCGGGGGAGGAGAGAAACTAAGCAATGTTCCAGGTATGACCTCAGCAAAATGTAATATATTTTCATACACCATAGAATCAGAGAGTCCCTACAGTGTGGAAACAGGCCCTTCGACCCAACAAGCCTACACTGACCCTCAGAACATCCGACACAGGTCCATTCCCCTACCTAATCTAGACAGCACTGAACACTATGGGCAATTTAGCATGGCCAATCCATCTGGCGTGCACATCTTTGAGACAAACCGGAGCACCTGGAGGCAACCCACGCAGACATGGGGAGAAAGTGGAAACTCCACACAGCCTGAGGCTGGAATTGATCCTGGGTCCCTGGTGCTGGGAAGCAGCAGTGCTAGCCACTGAGCCGCCCCTTACAATCACCCTTCGTGATGCCACCCAACTACCACTCTCACAGGAACAGAAAGTGGCCATTCAGCCCCTTGATTCCGTTCATTCATTCAATGAGGTCACGACCCCTCTGCTTTTAGATTTCTCAAAGTCTTTACCCTGGAAGGCAGTTGTAACAGGTTCCCCGCATGTGACAGCAGGCAGGCTGAACTAGGTCATTTGGGAAATTTGGTCGGCATTGAAGGGTTGGGCCAAAGGGACTGTTTCCATGCTGTAGGAGTATGGCTACTCAACTACAAGAGGCATCACATCTATACCCAGCCCTGTCCTCAGCATTTAAACATTCCACCAGGGGCTTCACTGGGCAGCAATGGTGAGCTAGAATAGGAAACTGGTGGTTTCATCCTTACATTGTAGCAACAACACAGAAACAGGCTATTCAGTCCATCTGCCTCACATAGGCCTCCTCCAGGGTCACTGAGCAATGAAGTGGGCACTCACCAAGAATTCCAAAAGTAGGAAGTGTCACCAATCTCCCTGTCAAACAAAAACCTCTCACGTGTCACAGAGAGAGATGAACATTTTGATTAATGTGCACACAATCCCACTCAAAGTCAGACACACTGGTTCTGTTCTTGCTGCCTGATTCGATTGATTTTTGAACAGGTTTATTCTGTGGATCCTTGCTTCCCTCCTTCTCCCAGTACTGTCACCTTCTGCCAGGATCCACACCCTAATCTCCATTCACTCTCCGCTAGTCCCCGTTCTATTTGATCCCAGGGCTGTCGCTAAAGCCTACTCTTTCTGCTCAGGGGTCCAGCCCAGTTCCACGGGACCAGGCTCTGCCATCCCAGTGTCACCGACTGTTGCTCATCGCCCAGGTACCAATTTTCACATCCCAGGTATTAATCTAATTCTGCGCCTCCGTTTCAGCTCTCTTTCATGATCACAGTCTGTGGTGTGCCCACTCCCTCAACTTGCAGTTCACACAGCACCCTAAAGCACGGGGAATTCCTGATGCCCCCACCCCCAGCCTTGGATTACTTGTGAAAAGTTCTAGTAGTCACAGCACTAACCTGTAACAGCATTCACCAACGGGAGTAGTTTCTGGGAGGCGTGCCCCTACAGCAAGAACAAAAATACAGTGAGCTCCTTTTCAACAGATTCCCTTCCTGATCGAGTAGATCATCCGGTCCAACCCCCTGGCGGTGACTGACAGATACAGCCCATGAGAAGGGCTGGGACATGGAGACACGGAAGTCACGCAGTGACTAAAATGACTGTTTTCTTGCCGTTCGCCAAATACATCTTGAGGGACCATTATTTATCCCCCTTTTTAGATCCGCCCCGCAGTCTCGGTCGAACCCCCTTTTCAATGTTTCATCTGACCCTCCCCCCACCACCGCGCCCTCCCTCAGTTGATCCACAGATCACTTGGATAGCGAGGGGGGAGAATGTAAACAGAGCGGAATCGGTTCCATTGACAAACTCGTGGACAACTTCACTCTTGGGCATTCCTCAGTGCCAGTAAATTAGAGACAGGGGCATTCCCTTCGTAGGTACAGGGCAGCACAACCCGTCCGCCAAGGACCCCAAAACTTCTGTGATTGATGGGAAGATGCCGCATAGTGTGAGGAGGAGACGTGAGTGGAGGAGGAGCGGACCAGCATGTCCCGCAAGGTTCCTGCAGAATTTTGACAAGGGACGGGAGGGAAATATATGACGAGTGGTGGCATTTTGCTGTACCGTCCACAAGACGTGGGCCCAAACATTGTGCCAATGGCCATTTCAACATTCCACTATGTTCCCTGGCCAGCATCTTTGTCTCAGGCTTGTTGTCACAAGGTTCTGTGCTTTACTTGAACAGGCCTGTGAAAGCAACACCAATCGACCATTCAATGTTCAGAGACTATCTCGGGCCTCAGAGAAATACATTCGAGGCAGGACTGAGCTCCGGGTCAAACTGATCACGAGGGGGATCACGAAAAGGGTAGGATGGAAGTTTTCCGTGCTTTCCTTGAGTAGGATCATTCTCAGCTGCTTACACCCACCTGTGGGAACAATCCTCACAGGATCCTCGGCCGATTGGCACACACTTTCAAGCTCAGTGCACTGGGCTTTGCAAAGGCTGATTGGGGCATGCTGTGATTCCTGCCTTCTGCACACCATGCTCTGGAGACAGAAGAACCATGTTCCTGGGGAGGGAGTGCAGTTTCTCACACTGTTAACCCCTTCCATCACCCAGTTTGGTAGCTCTGTCCTCAGGGCTCAGCTCGCACAGTCGGGTTTATTACTGAGTTATGCTTTTAATCAATACACTGAACTTAAATTCCCAACATGTCATGTTGGAATTTGAAGTCATTCTCTTGATTATTAGTCCACACCTTTGGTTTACTCCTCTTATAATGTAAACCCTGCACTACCATCCCAAATAAAAGCAGTGATTAAATACACAATAACCTCTCACCTGTTACAGAAAGATTAACATGTTGATTCGTTCTCTCAGAAATCTGACATGTTGAACAAGGGTATTATGCAAAACGTTGACTCTTCGTTGCCTCCAGATCTGCCGTGTTCTTCAAGCGTCTTGTTTGTCAACTTTGGATTCCAGCATCTGCAGTTTTGTTTGTCTCTAATATATTCCTCATGGTCTGATTTCATGCGGCCAGAGATCACAGCTGACCAGGTGCCTTGTAACAGTTGATCTTTGAACAGGCTTATTTTATTTCTGAGATAACAAAGTGTGGAGCTGGATGAACACAGCAGGCCAAGCAGCATCTCAGGAGCACAAAAGCTGATGTTTCAGGCCCAGACCCTTCATCCATTTGGTTTCTGAACTGTGGGTCTTGTTCTCTCAACTCATCTTTCCCATTGAGAAATTTTTGGACAATTTTCTTCTTAGGTGCCCTCCAGATTACCTGTAAATTCCGTTTCCAGGTACAGGGCAGCACAAGCTACTCCCCAGTGAACCCAGAAACTAGGACAGGCGAGTCACCTGGAAAAGAGTGAATGTATTTATCCACAGATATAATCTCCCTGCTGATACACTACATCCTAAGTTTCACATGGATACCCTGATCAGTAACTCACTGCTTTCATTTCTGTGGGAAGGTTAAAGCTGAGACATGCAAGAACCTCAACTAAAAGCAGCTTGCTCTGGGTATTTGTCAGGACTGAGTAGGGGGTCAGCATTTTGAATCACTTTCTCATTTGGACACATGCTGGGAGAACACAGCGAGATACTGGTCAAAAGGTGGAGCTGGAGGAACACAGCAGGCCAGGCAGCGTCGGAGGAGTAGGAAAGCTGATGTTTCAGGTCGAGAGAGATAATGGGAACTGCAGATGCTGGAGAATCTGAGATAACAAAGGGTGGAGCTGGATGAACACAGTAGGCCAAGCAGCATCTTAGGAGCACAAAAGCTGACATTTTGGGCCTGGACCCTTCATTGGAGAGGGGGATGGGGAGAGGGTTCTGAAATAAATAGGGAGAGAAGGGAAGGCGGATCCAAGATGGATAGAGGAGAAGATAGGTGGAGAGGAGATAGACAAGTTAAACAGGCAGGGATGGAGCCAGTAGAGGTGAGTGCAAGTGGGGAGGTAGAGGGGGGGGGGGGGGGGATAGGTCAGTCCAGGGAGGACAGACAGGTCAAGGAGGTGGGATGAGGTTAGTAGGTAGGAAATGGAGGTGCGGCTTGGGGTGGAAGGAGGGGATAGGTGAGAGGAAGAACAGGTTAGGGAGGCAAGGATGAGCTGGGCTGGTTTTGGGATGTGGTGGGGGGAGGGGAGATTTTGAAGCTTGTGAAATCCACATTGATACCATTGGGCTGCAGGGTTCCCAAGTGGAATATGAGTTGCTGTTCCTGCAACCTTCGGGTGGCATCATTGTGGCACTGCAGGAGGCCCAGGATGGAATTGTCATCTAAAGAATGGGAGGGGGAGTTAAAATGGTTTGCGACTGGGAGGTGCAGTTGTTTAGTGCGAACCGAGCGGAGGTGTTCTGCAAAGTGGTCCCCAAGCCTCCGCTTGGTTTCCCCGATGTAGAGGAAGCCACACCGGGTACAGCGGATACAATATACCACATTAGCAGATGTGCAGGTGAACATCTGCTTGATGTGGTAAGTCTTCTTGGGGCCTGGGAGGGGGGTGAGGGAGGAGGTGTTGGGGCAAGTGTAGTCCTGCAGTTGCAAGGCTAATTGCTGGGTGTGGTGGGGTTGGAGGGGAGTGTGGAGCGGGCAAGGGAGTCGTGGAGAGAGTGGTCTCTCCGGAAGGCAGTCAAGGGTGGGGATGGAAAAATGTCTTTGGTGGTGGGGTCGGATTGTAAATGGCGGAAGTGTTGGAGGATAATGCATTGTATCCAGAGGTTGGTGGAGTGGTATGTGAGGACGAGGGGGATTCTCTTTTGGCAGTTATTGCGGGCACGGGGTGTGAGGGATGAGTTGCGGGAAATGCGGGAGACACGGTCGAGGGCGATCATGACCACTGCAGGGGGGAAGTTGCAGTCCTTGAAGAATGAGGACATCTGAGATGTACGGGAGTGGAATGCCTCATCTTGGGAGCAGATGCAGCGGAGGCGAAGAAATTAGGAATAGGGGATGGAATTTTGGCAGGAGGGTGGGTGGGAGGAGGTGTATTCTAGGTAGCTGTGGGAGTCGGTGGGCTTGAAATGGATCTTGGTTTCTAGGTGGTTGCCTGAGATGGAGACAGAGGGGTCCAGGAAGGTGAGGGATGTGCTGGAGATGGTCCAGGTGAACTGAAGGTTGGGGTGGAAGGTGTTGGTGAAGTGGATGAACTGTTCGAGCTCCTCTTGGGAGCAAGAGGTGACTCCGATACAGTCATCAATGTAACAGAGGAAGAGGTGGGGTTTGAGGTCTGTGTAGGTACGGAAGAGGGACTGTTCCACATAACCTACAAAGAGGCAGGCTTGGCTTGGGCCCATGTGGGTACCCATGGCCATCCCTTTGTCTGTAGGAAGTGGGAGGAATCAAAAGAGAAGTTGTTGAGGGTGAGGACGAGTTTGGCGAGGCTAGGCGGATGAGGGTGTCGGTGGAGAGGGACTGGTCAGGTCAGCAGGATAGGAAGAAGTGGAGGGCTTTTAGGCCATCTGCATGGGGAATGCAGGTGTATAGGGACTGGATATCCTTGGTGAAAATGAGGTGTTGCGGACCAGGGAATTGGAAGTTCTGGAGGAGGCAGAGGGCGTGGGTGGTGTCACGGACGTAGGTAGGGAGTTCCTGGACCAAGGGGGAGCAAATGGAGTCCAGATAGGTGGAGATGAGTTCGGTGGGGCAGGAACAGGCTGAGACAATGGGCTGACCAGGGCAGGAGGGTTTATGGATTTCAGGAAGGAGATAGAAACGGGCCGTGCAGGGTTGGGGAACGATGAGGTTGGAGGCTGTGGGTGGGAGGTCACCTGAGGTGATGAAGTTGTGAATGGTTTGGAAGATGATGGTTTGGTGTTCGGGTGTGGGGTCATGATCCAGGGGGCGGTAGGAGGAGGTGTCGGAGAGTTGGCGTTTGGCCTCGGCGATGTAGAGGTCAGTGCGCTCCACTACCACTGCGCCACCCTTGTCTGTGGGTTTGATGGTGAGGTTGGGGTTGGAGCGGAGGGAGCGGAGGGCTGCCCGTTCTGCGGGGGAGAGGTTGGAGTGGGTGAGAGGGGTGGAGAGGTTGAGGCGGTTAATGTCTCGTCGGCTGTTGGAGATGAAGAGGTCAAGGGAGGGTAGGACGCCTGGGGGTGGTGTCCAGGAGGAGGGGATGTGTTGGAGGCAGGAGAAGGGGTCAGTAGAGGGAGGGTTAGGCTCACGGTTAGAGAAGTAAGCGTGGAGGCAAAGGCGACGAAAAAAACGGCTCGATGTCCAAACGTGACTGGTATTCGTTGATGTGTAGGTGGAGGGGGAGGAAAAGGTGAGCCCCTCGCTGAGGACTGACCGTTTGTCCTCAGTCAGGGAGAGATCTGGGGGAATGGTGAAAATTTGGCAGGGCTCAGTGTGGCTATCTTCTCTGGGGTTGCTGGCTGTAGACGGAGCAATGTCGGTGTCAGCAGTGAGCGGAGCTTCATCAGTAATGGGGGAGGGGAAGGGGGCTCTGAAATAAATAGGGGGGCACGGTGATAGCAGGTAGATAGTGGAGTGGATAGGGTTCTGACAGGTCAGGGAGGTGGAAATTAAGCTATTAAAAGGTCATGTATGCAGGAGTGGGAATTCGTCGGTGAGGTGGGAGGAGTGGATAGAGAGCAGATCAAGGAGGCAGGGATGAAGCTAGTGAGTGTAGGTAGGTAGTTGGATGGAAGATGACCCCACAATGAAGGAAATTTCTCCCTCCCCACCCTTATCTGCCTTCCGGAGGGACTGCTCTCTCTGTGACTCCCTGATCTGCTCCACACTCCCCACTAACCCCACCTCTCCTCGGCACTGTTCCCTGCAACCGTAGGAAGTGCTACACCTCCCTCCTCACCCCCATCCCATGACCCAAGAAAATCTTCCACATTAAACAGATGTTCACCTGCACATCTGCTAATGTGGTATACTGTATCTGCTGTTCGCGATGTGGCCTCCTCTATATCGGGGAAACAAAGCGGAGGCCGCTTTGTGGAACACCTACGCTCATTTTCCGACAAACAACTGCACCTCCCAGTCACAAACCACTTCAATTCCTCCTCCCACTCTTTGGACAATATGGTCCTGGGTCTCCTCCAGTGCCACAATGATGCCACCCGAAGGTTGCAGGAACAGCACATCATATTTCGCTTGGGAACCCTGCAGCCTAATGGTATCAATGTGGACTTCACAAGCTTCAAAATCTCCCTGCTCCTGACTACGTCCCAAACCAGCCCAGGTCATTCCCACCTCCCTAGCCTGTCTGACCTTTCTCCCACCTCCTACCTACCAGCTTCATTCCCACCTCCTTGACCTGTCTGTCTTTCCTTGACTGATCTACGCCCATCCAAACTCCTCACCTACACTCACCTTCACTGGCTCCATCCCCGCCTCCTTGACTTGTCCATCTCCTCTCCACCTATCTGCTCCTTTATCCATTTTACATCCGCATCCACCCCCCATTTATTTCAGAATCCCCTTCCCTCCCCCCTTTTCTGAAGAAGGGTCCAGATGCAAAACATCAGCTTTTGTGCTCCTCTGATGCTGCTTGGCCTGCTGTTTTCATCCAGATCTACACCTTGTTCCCTCAGATTCTTCAGCATCAACAGTTCCTACTATCTCTGTAGGTAGATAGTGGTGGGGATTGGTTAGTGAGGTGGGAGAAGCGGACAGATGGGAGGGAAGATGGACAGGTCAATGAGACGGGGATAAGAGGTGGGGGCTGGTCTTGGGATGAGGTTGGGGGTTACTTTTAATGCCTTCGTCTATATCATTAATGTATATTGTAAACAGCTGCGGTCCCAGCACCGAACCTTGAGGTACCCCACTTGTCACTGCCTGCCATTCCGAAAGGGACCCGTTTATCACTACTCTTTGCTTCCTGTCAGCCAGCCAATTTTTAATCCAAGTCAGTATTTTGTCCCCAATACCATGTGCCCTAATTTTGTTCACTAGCTAGCTCCACCCAAAACGTCAGCTTTCCTGCTCCTCTGATGCTGCCTGGCCTGCTGTGTTCCTCCAGCTCCACACCTTGTTATCTCAGACTCCAGCAACGGCAGTTCCGACCATTCTCTGGATACTGGTCAAGTTCCCTTTTCAAAATTCTCTCAGATAATGTGAGGTGAAGTTAGCAAGTAGAAAATTGTGCCTGAAAGGCAAAGATAATAACGACTGCAGGAGAGTCACTGAGGATTTGGGGTGAATTTGGACCGGTCGGGGAACAGTGACAATCTGAGTACGGATTGAGGCAACACTTGATGGTCAGAAAGGGGCCAAGGCAATGTGTGCCCTCACCTCCCTCCACCACTAACCTGTTAGAGCTTGCTCCTGCACCCCATGAGATCCAGACCCTCCCACTCCCAGGCCTCAGAGGCCAGGCTAAGACTAAAATTGGGGCCTTGAAGACAGAAACAGGTGAATTTATTATGGGGAACAAGGAAATGGCAGAAGAGTTGAATAGGTACTTTGGATCTGTCTTCACGAGGGAAGACACAAGCAATCTCCCAGATGTAATAGTGGCTGAAGGACCTAGGGTAATGGATGAACAGAAGGGAATTTATATTAGGCAGGAAATCATGTTGGATAGACTGTTAGGTCTGAAGGCTGGTAAGGCGTTCTTGTACATCAGTCAATGAAAGCAAGTATGCAGGTACAGCAGGCAGTGAAGAAAGCTAATAGCATGCTTGCCTTCATAACAAGAGGAATTGAGTATAGGAGCAAAGAGGTCCTTCTGCAGCTGTACAGGGCCCTGGTGAGACCGAACCTGGAGTATTGTGTGCAGTTTTGGTCTCCAAATTTGAGGAAGGACATTCTGGCTATTGAGGGAGTGCAGCGTAGGTTCACGAGGTCAATTCCTGGAATGGCGGACTATCATATGTTGAAAGATTGGAGTGACTGGGCTTGTATACACTTGGGTTTAGAAGGATAAGAGGGGATCTGATTGAGACGTACAAGATTATTAAGGGATTGGACACTCTGGAGGCAGGAAGCATGTTTCCGCTGATGGGTGAGTCCAGAACCAGAGGACCCAGTTTAAAAATAAGGGGTAGGCCATTTAGAACAGAGTTGAGGAGAAACTTCTTCACCCAGAGAGTGGTGGATTTGTGGAATGCTCTGCCCCAGAAGGCAGTGGAGGCCAACTCTCTGGATACTTTCAAGAAAGAGATGGATAGAGCTCTTAAAGATAGTGGAATCAAGGGTTATGGGGATAAGGCAGGAACAGGATACTGATTGTGGATGATCAGCCATGATCATAATGAATGGTGGTGCTGGCCCGAAGGGCCGAATGACCTACTCCTGCACCTATTGTCTATTGTCAATCCCCAGCAACTGCACACTCCTAGACAGGTCCGATTGTGATTTGATCCCAGCACTGCCCGAACTCTCATCCCATGGTCAGAGATATTTCCCAGTCTCACCGATTGTTTCTCAGTGTTCAGATCTGAACCTACGGTGCCCACTGTCTCAATGGTTCCACTTGGGAGTCCACACAGCACCTGAGAGCAAGATGAATTCCTGATTCCACACCATCCGCCAGCCTTTGATCATTGCTGAAGTGTTCTAGCAGTCACAGCACTGACCTGGAACAGCAGCAACATTCCGCAGCAGCTGGAGGAGTAGTTTCCGTGAGCTTCTGCAACAAGAAAACACAGTGAGTCACTTTCCAACAGATTCCCTTCCTGATCGAGTAGATGATCCGGTCCAACCCCCCGGCGATGACTGACAGATACAGCCCATGAGAAGGGCTGGGACATGGAGACACGGAGTGAGGGGGTTGGGGACAAGTCACGCAGTGACTAAAATGACTGTTTTCTTGCCGTTTGCCAAATAAATCTTCAGGGACCATTATTTATCCCCCTTTCTAGATCCGCCCCCGCAGTCTCGGTCTAACCCCCTTTTCAATGTTTCAAGAGATCACTTTACACGCTCCTGACAAGTTCCGGCACTTTCTGTTTGTATCTGAGATGGTCAGCATTTCCCTTTAATACAGAGGTTGAGTGCTGGGGGTGACGAGGGAGAGAGATCCCCCTCCTACCGTGTCCCCGGGTGGGAGGCACTGACAGTAAATACCTGCACCTCCTTTCCCGGGACCGGGAGCAGGATCAGAGCCAGACACCGACAGGAGACGGAGAGAAACACTTTGGAAAGCTCCATGTTGCAGGAAGCGCAGACTGTCAGTCACTTAGAGCCGCTTCTGCAATGTCCCGCTGAGTTCCCTCCCTCTATCCCTATGAATGACAAACTTCCGCCACATCCAGGGACGAGGGGGTGGAGCTTGTTCCGGACTGACCCACATCGTACTGACAGATGGGGGAGGAACATCCCATGAGAATCAACCCCTATTCCCCCTCCCTGGCCTGGGCCCACAGTTTTCCGGGAGAACCCCACCCGAAACAATTTGTCCATCCACTTCCTTGAGGGGCCAAGCAGCTTTGAGCTGGCTTTTCCCGACAGAGGCTGTACCCAGATTTCTCACCTCCCCCCTCCCTGTGAGAATGGGAGAGTCGGTTCCCCGCAGCGAGCCAGAATGAATGAACTGTACCCGGTGATAATCAGAGAGAATGAGCACTACGGATGCTGGAGAATCGAAGATAACAAAGTGTGAACCCGGTGTGGCTTCCTCTACATTGGGGAAACCAAGCGGAGGCTTGGGGACCGCTTTGCAGAACACCTCCGCTCAGTTCGCAACAAACAACTGCACCTCCCAGTCACGAACCATTTCCACTCCCCCTCCCATTCTTCAGATGACATGTCCATCATGGGCCTCCTGCAGTGCCACAATGATGCCACCCGAAGGTTGCAGGAACAGCAACTCATATTCCGCTTGGGAACCCTGCAGCCCAATGGTATCAATGTGGACTTTACCAGCTTCAAAATCTCCCCTTCCCCCCACTGCACCATACAACCAGCCCAGCTCTTCCCCCCCACCCACTGCATCCCAAATCCAGCCCAGCCTGTCTCTGCCTCCCTAACCTGTTCTTCCTCTCACCCATCCCTTCCTCCCACCCCAAGCCGCACCCCCAGCTACCTACTAACCTCATCCCACCTCCTTGACCTGTCCGTCTTCCCTGGACTGACCTATCCCCTCCCTACCTCCCCACCTACACTCTCTCCACCTATCTTCTTTTCTCTCCATCTTCGGTTCGCCTCCCCCTCTCTCCCTATTTATTCCAGAACCCTCACCCCATCCCCCTCTCTGAAGAAGGGTCCAGGCCCGAAACGTCAGCTTTTGTGCTGCTGAGATGCTGCATGGCCTGCTGTGTTCATCCAGCTTCACACTTTGTTATCCCGGTGATTATAATACAGCATTACACTCACATACTCTACTGTCAGTCCTCGACAATGCTGCAGTGAATCACAATGAAAACTGGAGGAACAACCTCTCATCTTCAAAATGAGCTGTTTACGACCATCTGGGCTCAATATTGAGTTCAACAGCTTCAGATTGTGAATACACTCCCATTCCCTCCGTTCTTTTTGCTTTACATGTTACATTCTGCTATGTTCTCCCCACCTCTCCAACCCATTCCCTCCCTTCCCGAGTGGGACTGTCCTTAGATAACAAAGTCTTCACCTGATGAAGGGTCTGGGCCTGAAACGTCAGCTTTTGTGATCCTAAGATGCTGCTTGGCCTGCTGTGTTCATCCAGCTCCACACTTTGTTATCTCAGAAATAAAATAAGCCTGTTCAAAGATCAACTGTAACAAGGCACCTGGTCAGCTGTGATCTCGGGCCGCATGAAATCAGACCATGAGGAATATATTAGAGACAAACAAAACTGCAGATGCTGGAATCCAAAGTTGACAAACAGGACGCTTGAAGAACGCGGCAGATCTGGAGGCAACGAAGAGTCAACGTTTTGCATAACACCCTTGTTCAACATGTCAGATTTCTGAGAGAACGAATCAACATGTTAATCTTTCTGTAACAGGTGAGAGGTCATTGTGTATTTAATCACTGCTTTTATTTGGGATGGTAGTGCAGGGTTTACATTATAAGAGGAGTAAACCAAAGGTGTGGACTAATAATCAAGAGAATGACTTCAAATTCCAACATGACATGTTGGGAATTTAAGTTCAGTGTATTGAATAAAAGCATAACTCAGTAATAAACCCGACTGTGCGAGCTGAGCCCTGAGGACAGAGCTACCAAACTGGGTGATGGAAGGGGTTAACAGTGTGAGAAACTGCACTCCCTCCCCAGGAACATGGTTCTTCTGTCTCCAGAGCATGGTGTGCAGAAGGCAGGAATCACAGCATGCCCCAATCAGCCTTTGCAAAGCCCAGTGCACTGAGCTTGAAAGTGTGTGCCAATCGGCCGAGGATCCTGTGAGGATTGTTCCCACAGGTGGGTGTAAGCAGCTGAGAATGATCCTACTCAAGGAAAGCACGGAAAACTTCCATCCTACCCTTTTCGTGATCCCCCTCGTGATCAGTTTGACCCGGAGCTCAGTCCTGCCTCGAATGTATTTCTCTGAGGCCCGAGATAGTCTCTGAACATTGAATGGTCGATTGGTGTTGCTTTCACGGGCCTGTTCAAGTAAAGCACAGAACCTTGTGACAACAAGCCTGAGACAAAGATGCTGGCCAGGGAACATAGTGGAATGTTGAAATGGCCATTGGCACAATGTTTGGGCCCACGTCTTGTGGACGGTACAGCAAAATGCCACCACTCGTCATATATTTCCCTCCCGTCCCTTGTCAAAATTCTGCAGGAACCTTGCGGGACATGCTGGTCCGCTCCTCCTCCACTCACGTCTCCTCCTCACACTATGCGGCATCTTCCCATCAATCACAGAAGTTTTGGGGTCCTTGGCGGACGGGTTGTGCTGCCCTGTACCTACGAAGGGAATGCCCCTGTCTCTAATTTACTGGCACTGAGGAATGCCCAAGAGTGAAGTTGTCCACGAGTTTGTCAATGGAACCGATTCCGTTCTGTTTACATTCTCCCCCCTCGCTATCCAAGTGATCTGTGGATCAACTGAGGGAGGGCGCGGTGGTGGGGGGAGGGTCAGATGAAACATTGAAAAGGGGGTTCGACCGAGACTGCGGGGCGGATCTAAAAAGGGGGATAAATAATGGTCCCTCAAGATGTATTTGGCGAACGGCAAGAAAACAGTCATTTTAGTCACTGCGTGACTTCCGTGTCTCCATGTCCCAGCCCTTCTCATGGGCTGTATCTGTCAGTCACCGCCAGGGGGTTGGACCGGATGATCTACTCGATCAGGAAGGGAATCTGTTGAAAAGGAGCTCACTGTATTTTTGTTCTTGCTGTAGGGGCACGGCTCCCAGAAACTACTCCCGTTGGTGAATGCTGTTACAGGTTAGTGCTGTGACTACTAGAACTTTTCACAAGTAATCCAAGGCTGGGGGTGGGGGCATCAGGAATTCCCCGTGCTTTAGGGTGCTGTGTGAACTGCAAATTGAGGGAGTGGGCACACCACAGACTGTGATCATGAAAGAGAGCTGAAACGGAGGCGCAGAATTAGATTAATACCTGGGATGTGAAAATTGGTACCTGGGCGATGAGCAACAGTCGGTGACACTGGGATGGCAGAGCCTGGTCCCGTGGAACTGGGCTGGACCCCTGAGCAGAAAGAGTAAGCTTTAGCGACAGCCCTGGGATCAAATAGAACGGGGACTAGCGGAGAGTGAATGGAGATTAGGGTGTGGATCCTGGCAGAAGGTGACAGTACTGGGAGAAGGAGGGAAGCAAGGATCCACAGAATAAACCTGTTCAAAAATCAATCGAATCAGGCAGCAAGAACAGAACCAGTGTGTCTGACTTTGAGTGGGATTGTGTGCACATTAATCAAAATGTTCATCTCTCTCTGTGACACGTGAGAGGTTTTTGTTTGACAGGGAGATTGGTGACACTTCCTACTTTTGGAATTCTTGGTGAGTGCCCACTTCATTGCTCAGTGACCCTGGAGGAGGCCTATGTGAGGCAGATGGACTGAATAGCCTGTTTCTGTGTTGTTGCCACAATGTAAGGATGAAACCACCAGTTTCCTATTCTAGCTCACCATTGCTGCCCAGTGAAGCCCCTGGTGGAATGTTTAAATGCTGAGGACAGGGCTGGGTATAGATGTGATGCCTCTTGTAGTTGAGTAGCCATACTCCTACAGCAAGGAAACAGTCCCTTTGGCCCAACCCTTCAATGCCGACCAAGTTTCCCAAATGACCTAGTTCAGCCTGCCTGCTGTCACATGCGGGGAACCTGTTACAACTGCCTTCCAGCATCTGCAGTTCCCATTATCTCTGGG
Source organism: Stegostoma tigrinum (assembly GCF_030684315.1). NCBI lineage: Eukaryota > Metazoa > Chordata > Chondrichthyes > Orectolobiformes > Stegostomatidae > Stegostoma > Stegostoma tigrinum. Next base: position 5,616,316 of record NC_081394.1, on the reverse strand, counting down.
GCTGTCCTTACCTGCTTGGCTGGTAGATCCAGAATTGTTCCACCATTCTCACATTCTGATCACTCAGTCTGAACTATCATCCTTTCTCCTCCAGCGCTCCATACACCTAACACCCCTCGCCGTACTATGGCATAAATGCTACCCCCCTCCACAGTTCACTTCAGCTCTAATGAAGAATCATTTTGGTTTTAAACACTAGCTTGTTTACTCTCCTACGAAACTGCCTGACCCGCTGAGATCTCCAGTATTTGTTGTTTTCAGTACAGATTCCAGCACCTGCAGTAATTTGCTCCTTAATTAACATCCTCCCATTCCCCACCGCCCAAATGCCCCCTCCAACTCATTACAATATAAAGACTCACCTTCCACCTCCTCTGCTGTCCCAGTTCCCATCAGACATATAAACCAGTGGTTCATGTATTAAACAGGGTTCAGACAGATAAACCCAGAGTCTGGTTCATGTATTAAAGCAGGAGATCGCAACCAGCCCAGCTTGTCCCCTCCCCCCACTGCATCCCAAAACCAGCCCAGCTCATCCCCACCTCCCTAACCTGTTCTTCCTCTCACCTTTCCCCTCCTCCCACCTCAGGCTGCACCTCCATTTCCTACCTACTAACCTCATTCCGCCTCCTTGAGCTGTCCGTCCTCCCCGGACTGACCTATCTGTACTCCTCCCCACCTATACTCTCCTCTCCCCCTATTTTCTCCTCTATCCATCTTTGGTCTGCCACCCCTCTCTCCCTATTTATTTCAGAATGCTCTCCCCATCCCCCTCTCTGATGAAGGGTCTAGGCCCGAAACGTCAGCTTTTGTGCTCCTAATAATGCAATCCTGTATTTTGGAGTGAGTATTTTCACAAATACGGTGTTGCAGACTCCTGCAAAATCTAGATCAGGACCAAAAGAGATCAGAGATTGTAGGAACTACAGATGCTGGAGAATCTGAGATAACAAGGTGTAGAGCTGGATGGCAGGCCAAGCATTAGGATTATTCCAAGGCTCAACATTGTGGGCCGAAGGTCCTGTACTGTGCTGTACTTTTCTATGTTCTAAGCAGCATCAGAGGAACAGGAAGGTTGACGTTTCGGGCCGAGACCCTTCAGAAATTCTTCAGCCATTTCTGAAGAAGGGTCTAGGCCCGAAACATCTGCCTTGCTGATGCTGCTGGGCCTGCTGTGTCTCTCCAGCTCTACACCTTGTTATCTCTGAAAGAGATCACCCGTTTTTAATCAGGGCCGTTTCAGAATAAATATTGAGTTCATGTCTCCAGTGAAAACAACAGCCGTACATCTTCCAGGTCGCAGCCAAGGGATTTTTCTCATTCCCTTGAAGAACAGACAGGGCTTCAGGTGAATGTTTCATCCAAGTAACAGAATGCCCAACATAACAGCGATCGGTCCCTTTGTCCCCTCTGATAGTAGCATTCACTCAGCACAGCACTGGGAGTGTTACCCTGCATTATGGGGCTATTGTCTCTGCAATGGGAACCAGAAGTGGGAGTGCTACCTATTGAGCCACTTCAGGACCTTAAAGTCGTCACTGAGCACTGGATCGATGCTGTCCTGAACTGAATTGCAGGACTGGTCAACATCTATTGGAAATTTCAAGGTAGAGATTTTTTGTGACTCATTGCAAATTATATGACATGGGAATCAAGCATGTTAAAGGGGTTGAGATAGACGATCAGACATGATTTTATGAAACACGGAACAAGCTTGTGGAATCAAATACCCTCCTCCTGCTCCAATACATTCTTAAAGTGTATGTTCCCAGCCCAGGATGGACAGTCTGATATCCTCACTCTATGTCAGCATATTACTTCCAAAGTAATGAAATACTCAGTTCAAGGTCAAATCTGAAAATGACTTTAATTCAGTCAATATCCTGGAGAAAGAGGTGAGTGAAGGAGTGGAGCAGAACTGAATCAAAGAAAGTTCCTAAAAAAAAGTCAGACAGAGCAAGATTCCATGTGGGTGCCCTGGGCTCACACCTTTGGTTTGGGGCAGGTGAGTGCGTGAAAGGAGATGTTGTTTAATGTCAGAATAAGTTCAGGCAGGCAGAGTGAATTGGTGATAGAGACTGGAGGGAGGCTGACAGTCAAAGAGTTTTGGGGTGTAATATAATTAAATTTGTGAAAAAAAAAACAAATGTTACTTTACAGTTGTAGTCGTGGTAATTGGAGGTCCCACACTCCCTTCTCCAAAGACCCAAACTCCCAACCAGCAGGAATACTGACTGGATGGTCATTCCCAGCCTCATCCTGAGAGTCCCGCAATCACTGATTCCAGTCTTCAGCCAATTCGTTTCACTTCAACTCATATGAGGGTCTTACTGCCTGTAGGCAGCAGCTTGTCTCTTCATGCAGTGACTAGCAGAGTCATTAAACATCAGACTGTAGACCCATTAATATCAGCACCAGCTTCTCTTTAATCACTGAAGAAAAATGCAAATATCTAACTCTAACATATTCTCAAACCTATATCCATATCAGCTTCCCTTTAACTACACCTTGGAGGCAGCAGTACATGTAGAAAAGGAACTACTATACAGATATATTTGGACAGATGTACTTTCAGTCTGTACACCATTCAGAGTTTGATTTCTGCCTATGAAACAGTGGCTGGTAATAATGTAGTTCCTGGTTAGAGACAAAATAGCTGCATCCTGTCCTGAAGGGGTGTAATACCCGGAATGTAGACTTCTTCTGCTTTCCTCCAGTCTGGTTTGCTGTGTTCTTCCAGCCTCCTGTTTCCATATAATGTAGTTCCTGGCTTTGCCCATTAGGTCCTGCTGCAGACGGAATTTCTGAAGCCACTTTCCATATTCCTCACTGTGGGAGTGCCATCACTGTAAGGACAGCAGTGTGGCAAAGCAAGATGGGCAATAAATGGAGTTCTGACAGCATCACCCACACTGAGAACAAGTTAACAAATTAAGAAACTTCCTGATGTGTCCATTTACTCAATGAACGTTCATAAGTTATTACCTCTCAGGTACCAATCAATGGTTTACACAATTAAAGGTCATCCTGTACAACACTGACACTTGAGTTTGGACACAGTCTGTAACAGTAAAAATGAGATCTGAAGCTGAGGATGAAATACTTGGGACAGTCTTTTCAGTAAATGGGTAGCACTTCCAGTGGGGGATTCCCTCCTGAGATGATGCAGCTCAGAAGGATTTGTAGAAAGGAGGACGTATTTTTGGATCCCAATACCGTGCTCAGACTTCCCAGCAGGAATCACTCGGTGCCCACAATAGTGGGCTGATTTCCCCCTCCCTGACCCAAACTCAGTGCAGTAGAAACTCAGTTAGTACTGGACAGCCCTGTTCCCCAGAAGGGTTTGTTCTCCATCCTGATGCTCAGGTGTTGTTGGCACAAGGCTCCGTGCTTTAGCTGAAGAGGTCACCACTGTCAAGGATCACCATTTGATTTTTCAATATGATCCATCTTTTGTCAATATTGTTACCTATGAGAGAGAAACCAGCAGTGCACAGGCTGCATTAATTAAACCCAATACTTTGGGTACATATGTAAAGGAGATGTTCAGGAGCACGGACCCATTAAATGAGACCCACCATCGTGGGACCAATGATAGCTGGAAAATGGGTGACAGAGCTCTACAGTGATGGAGCACAGAGTGTAGAGGAGAGGAGGCTTATGGGGAGGCAGCGGGCAAGAGCTGGACTCTCCACAAGAGCTGCGCTGACCGACAGAGGGAGGGCCAGAGGATGGTGTGAGACAACCCTGCAGTAGTTCTTCCTCCCACTTTGAGGGGTGTATGCGGGGATAGGTAATCACCACAGAAATGTGGATATTTTGTGGAACAAGCTGGGCTTCCCACTGATTGAATCCTGAAGAACTGAGGGAAGAGAACAAAGAGAAACAGGAGAGATAGAGGGACACAGCGGGAGAGAAACACACACAAAAAGGTTTAGATTGGGAATTACAGATCTTCAGCGCACAGTAGCTGAAGGCGCAGCCACCAGTGGGGCAGTAATGGAAATCTCAGTGATATTGGAGCACAGAGAATCTGAGGGCTGTATGGCTGAAGGTGCTTACAGATACAGAGGACTGAGGCCATGGAGAGATTTGAAAATGGATGTGAATGTTCAAATCTGTCCATCTCAGTCTGAAAGAGATTTAAATGATGTAGCACCCACAGCCACATGGAGGAGAAAGTTACAATCAGCTGGATGTGGTGAGACAGGGACGCAATCTGGCCCGTACAATAAGATGTCGAGGCAGAATCTGGTAATTTTGCCTAATGATCAATTAGACCGTGGCTAATCTGAAATCCTTTAGCCCCTGCCTTTTCCCTAAAACCCTTGATTCCCTTATTGATTAAAAAATGTCTCTCTCAGCCTGATATGATTAGATTAGATTAGATTCCCTACAGTGTGGAAATAGGCCCCTTGGCCCCACAAGTCATTGGGGTCATTTAAGAGACTGCTGGACATGCATATGGTCACAGAAATTTGAGGGTGCATACATGAGGATCAATTGTCGGCACAACATTTTGGGCTGAAGGGCCTGTTCTGTGCTGTACTGTTCTATGTTCTATGTTCTATGTTCTAAGTCCACACTGCCCCTTGAAGCATCCACCCAGACCCACACACCCCTGGACACTACAGGGCAATTTAGCATGGCTGATCCAGCTAGCCTGCACATGTTTGGACTGTGGGAGGAAACCCACGCAGACACGGGGAGAACGTGCAGATGCTACACAGACAGTCACCCGAGGCTGGAATTGAACCCGGGTCCCTGGTGCTATGAGGTTACGGCGCTAACCACTGAGCCACTGTGCTGCCCCCACTGGATACTGCATGACCCAGCCTTGACATCACTCTGCGACAAAGAATTCCAGAGTTGCTACCCTCTGAGAGAAGAAATTCCTCCCAATCTCTGTCTTAGAAGACACCTCACAATATTCAGTTTCAACAAAATCACTTCTCCTTCTGAACTCCAGTGAGTATTGGCCCATTCATTGCAAGACTGTACACACTGGGGCCACTGTCTGTGTGGAGTTTGCACATTCTCCCCACGTCTATGTAAGTTTCCACCCAGTGCTCCAGTTTTCTTCCACAGTCCAAAGATGTGCAGGCTAGGTGAATTGGCCATGCTAATTTGTGCACAGTGTCCAGGGATGTGTAAGTTAGATGTGCTGGCCATGGGAAACACAGGGCTTCAGGAAAAGCAGAGGTGGGGTAGTCCTGGGTGGGATGCTCTTCAGACAGTCAGTGTGGACTTGTTGGGCTGAATGGCCTGTTTGCACACTGTAGGGATTCTATGATTCTTCTCTATTCTTCCAAATTGGACAGATTTTATTCATCATCCATCACCGTTATTGCCCAAACCACTGAACAGCTTATCCCTGTTTGCAGCCTTGATATCCTCCTCGCAGTTTACTTTCCCACTGGGTTTGTATCATCAACAAACTGAGACATTTCAGTCACTGATATAGACTGTGAGCCATTGATGTCCCAGCACTGATCCTTGCAGCACCAGGAACATCCTGACAATCTCTGGGACCTGATTAAGTTGTGGGAAGTTTGGGAAAAAATTGTGGGCCCCTGGCCAAAATATTCATTTAATCTAGAACCGCGAGTGAGGTGCCGGAGGATTAGGGGTGGCCAGTGTTGTGTCCTTATTGAAGAAAGGCTGTAAGGAGAAGCCTGGGTACTATGGGCCAGTGAGTCTGACATCAGTGGTGAGTGAAGTTGTTGGAGGTGATTCTGTAGGAAAGGATTTACATGCATTTGGAGCAATGAGGACTGATTAAGGATATTCAGCATGGTTTTGTGGGATGGAAATTGTGTCTCACAAATTTGATCAAGTTTTTTTAAGGAAATAACCAAAAAGATCGATGAAGGCAGAGCGGTAGGCATTGTTTTCATCGACTTTAGTAAAACCTTTAATAAGGTTCCGCATGGTACACTAATTATTAAAGTTAGGTCACGTGGGATTCAGGATGAGTTTACCAGTGGGATACAAAATTGTCTCGAAGGTAGAAGGCAAAAGGTAGTGGTGGAAAGCTGTTTTTCAGACTGGAGGCCTGTGACCAGTGGTGTTCTACAGGGATTGGTATTGGGTGCATATTTCATATAGACAATTTGGATGAGGATATAGGAGGCAATGGTTAGTAAGTTTGCAGATTATACCAAGGTTAGTGGCAGAGCACACAGTGAAGAAGGTTATTTAAGATTACAAGAAGATCATGATCAATTGGATCAATGGGCTGAGGAGTGGCAGATGGAGTTTGTACATTGAAGTTTGCTTCACATGTAGACATTGTGGTTGAGAAAGAATTTTGAATGCTTGCTTCATTAATTATATAAATGATTTAGGTGAGAATATAGAAGGCATGATTAAATTCCCTACATTGTGGAAACAGGCCCTTTGGCCCAATAAGCCAACACTGTCTCTTGTAGCATCCCACCCAGACCCATCCCTCTATAACCCACACACCCCTGAACACTATGGGCAATTTAGCATAGCCAGTCCACCTAGCCTGCACATCTTTGGACAGTGGGAGGAAACTGGAGGAAACCCATGTAGACACGGGGAGAATGTGCAAACTCCACACAGACAGTTGCCTGAGGCTACAATTGAACCCAGGTCCCTGGTGCTGTGAGGCTGTAGTGCTAATGACTGAGCCACCGTACTGCCCCGCATGGGCAGTAAGTTTGTGGATGACACCAAAATTGGCAACATAGAGGGCAGTGAAAAAGGTTATCTAAGATTGCAAAGACATCTTGATAAATTGGGTCAATGGGCTGAGGAATGGCAGATGGAGTTTAATTTGGACAAAAGCAAAATATAACATTTTCGTAAAACAAACAAGGACAGGAATTAATTGTACAATTACACAATTAATTGTAGGGCCCTGGCTAGTATTGTAGAACAGAGACACCGAGGGATTCGGGTACATAATTCTTTGAAGTTTGCAACAGGGGGATAGAGTGGTTAACAAGGCATTTAACATACATGTCTTCATCTGTCAGACCTTTGATCGATTTATTGCGATGTATACTGAAGTACAAGGAAAAGCTTTGTTTATGCGCGGGACAGGCTGATCATAGTAAGAAAGGATGTACAGATCGAAAACGACCTAGATAGAAGCATATAGTTTACACTGCACAGGGTGTACACCAGGCAAGATCAACGTTTGCAACATCAGCATTATTTGAGGCTAGCGAGTCCGTTCATCAGACTGATAATGGCTGAGAAGAAGTTGTTCGTGAATCTGCTTGTGCATGTGTTCAGGCTTCTGTATCTTCTGCCAATCATTACTGGGATGCCATGAGTCTTTGATGACGTTGGCTGCCTTTCCGCAGTAGCGAGAGGTGTAAATGGAATCTAAGGATGGAATTATTTCAGAGATAGTAGGAACTGCAGATGCTGGAGAATCTGAGATAACAAGGTGTAGAGCTGGATGAACACAGCAGGCCAAGCAGCATCAGAGGAGCAGGAAGGCTGACATTTCGGGCCTGGACCCTTCTTCAGAAATGGCCTGAGATGTCAGTCTTCCTGCTCCTCTGATGCTGCCTGGCCTGCTGTGTTCATCCAGCTCCACACCTTGTTATGTCTGTGGATGGAACGTTGGCTTCCGTGATGGTCTGGGCTGCGGACACCATGTTCTGTAGTTTCTTACAGTCCTGGGCAGAGCAGTTGCCGTACCAGACCATTATGGACCCGGACAGTATGTTTTCCACGGAGTATCTGATGAGGGTCATTATGGGGTCATGCCAATTTCCTGAGCCCCCTGTCCTCATTGACATTGTCCTCAAAGAGGCATTGTTGTGGCTTTTTGACTGTCGCATCTAGATGGCAAAAAACCCCAAAAGAATTGCAGATGCTGTAAATCAGGGACGAAACAGAAGTTGCTGTAAACATTCAGCAGGTTTGGCAGCTTGTGTGGGGGGGAAATAAAGTCAGATTTATTGTAGACAGCGATTCTTTCCGCTGTACCTGTTGTGGCTTCCTGTACATTTGGGAAACCAAACGGAGGCTTGGGGACCGCTTTGCAGAACACCTCCGCTCGGTTCGCAATAAACAACTGCACCTCCCAGTCGCAAACCATTTCCACTCCCCCTCCCATTCCTTAGATGACATGTCCATCCTGGGCCTCCTGCAGTGCCACAATGATGCCACCCGAAGGTCGCAGGAACAGCAACTCCTATTCCGCTTGGGAACCCTGCAGCCCAATGGTATCAATGTGGACTTCACAAGCTTCAAAATCTCCCCTCCCACCAAAATCTCCCCTCCCACCACTGCATCCCAAAGCCAGCCCAGCTCATCCCCGCCTCCCTAACCTGTCCTTCCTCTAACCTCTCCCCTCCTCACACCTCAAGCCGCACCTCCATCTCCTACCTACTAACCTCATCCCACCCCCTTGACCTGTCCGTCCTCCCCGGACTGACCTGTCCCCTCCCTACCTCCCCACCTATACTCTCCTCTCCACCTATCTTCTCCTGTATCCATCTTCGGACCGCCTCCCCCTCTCTCCCTATTTATTTCAGAATTCTCTTCCCAATCTCCCTTTTCTGATGAAGGGTCTAGGCCCGAAACGTCAGCTTTTGTGCTCCTGAGGTGCTGCTTGGCCTGCTGTGTTCATCCAGCTCCACACTTTGTTTTCTCGGATTCTCCAGCATCTGCAGTTCCCATTATCTCTGTGTTATCTCTGACTCCAGCATCGGCAGTTCTTACTATCTCCCATATTGTATCCGGATCGTTCTTATTTCGACTCACCCATATTGTACAGAGTAAAACGAGATGGGTCACCCCTGTACACCCCCATCCCCCGGCTTTTCCGGGAGTCCCCGCTCGGATCGTTGTCTCACTCCAATCCCTTCAGGGGAGGGGCAGCTTTGAGGCAAAGATCCCTCACTCCCCGGGTTTTCTCTGCAGGCAGACAGCATGAGAGATTTCCAACTTCCCGGCCTCAGGCTCTGGAAGGCTGCGGGCAAACTGTTGCCGGCCGAGGAAGTGGATGTTCAGAAGCTGCAGGTACCGACTTGCCTCCCCCTACCCCACCACACAGGGAGGGGTGGGGAGAGAATTCGGGGAGAACGTCCGCAGCGGTGAATCTGTTGGGAAAGGGGTTCACTGTGTTTTCTTGTTGCAGGGACAGTACTCGCTGAAACTACTCCTGCTGCTGCTAAATGTTACTGCTGCTGTTCCAGGTCAGTGCTGGGACATTTAAATGGTGTGAGGGGAATCAGGAATTTATCCTGCTTTAAGGTGTAAACTGCAGGTGGAGCCATTGAGGGAGTGGGTACAGTCGGTTCACATCCCACACCATGATCATGAGACAGAGCCATAAGGAAGGCACTTAGTATATTCAGATTAACCCCTGGGATGGGAACAGTGGCGTCTGGGCACTGAGCAACACTGTGACGCAGGGTTGACAGAGTAGGCCCTGAGCACTGGGATTAGATTAGATTAGATTCCCAACAGTGTGGAAACAGGCCCTTTGGCCCAACAAGTCCACACCGCCCCTTGAAGCATCCGACCCAGACCCATCCCCCTATAACCCACACTCCCTGAACACTACGGGCAATTTAGCACGGCCCATCCACCTAGCCTGCACATCTTTGGACAGTGGGAGGAAACCGGAGCATCCGGAGGAAACCCACGCAGACAAGGGAAGAACGTGCAAAGTCCACACAGACAACCAACCGAGGCTGGAATTGAACCCTGGCACTGTGAGGCTGCAGTGCTAACCGCTGAGCCACCGTGATCAGGAATCCAGGAAAGTCCTGGAATCAAATGGAGATGGGAATTGTCTCAGAGTGGGAGTGGGGACTAGGCCCTGGGTCATCAGTGAAATTCTGAGTGCACACAACCTGTCCCCAACTCTCTGCACATTCTCAGTTGCACTTCCACTTCCACCCTCAACCCCACCGGTTTCTAAGTTGATATTTCCGTGTTTTGCTCCTAACTCTACCTCCCATCGCACATCTTCCCTCCCTCCTATCCCAGTGTGTGCAAATGGAAGACTTGATTCAAAGTGCTGGCCACCTGCTCAGTCCTGACAAATATCCAGCACAAGCTTTCAGTTGAGGTTCCTGCATAGCTCAGCTTTAATCTTCCCACAGAAATGAAAGCACTGAGTTACTGATCAGTGCTCCTGATAAACTCAGCATCAGTGTGACCATGAGAAGCTTGAGATGGAATGTATTAGCAGGGAGGTTGTATCTGTGGATGAATGCTTTAACTCTTTTCCAGGTGACTTGCCTGTCCCGGTTTCTGGGTTCACTGGGGATCAGGTTATGCTGCCCTGTACCTACAAGGGGAATGTCCCAGTCTCAGACTTATGGGTGATATGGAGGACACTCGAGGACGAAGTGTTATGTGAATTTTTCAACGGAAATGAAGATTTGAGAAAACAAGAACCACGGTTCCGAAACGGGACAAACCTGTTCAAAGATCAGCTGCAACATGGCAACTGGTCAGTTCTGATCTCTGACCTTGGAGAGTCAGACCAAGATGAGTACCAGTGTTGGATTCAAATAGAACGGGTGTGCATTTTTCTTTGGAGCATTCTGGTTTTGTCTATCTCTTTGTAAGAGGTGAGAGCTATCTCCTTAAGATATTCAGTATCGAAACAAATCTCTTCGTCTGTGTTTGTGCAGGGGTTACGGCATTCTTACACAGTCTAAATTATATATTCACAGAAAAATCTGGAAGTAGAAAATTGGTCCCTAGTAAGTGACCATGATGCTGTTAGATTGTTGTAAATCCCTGACTGGCCCTTTTAGGGAAGAAAACCTGCTGTCCTTTCTTGGTTTGGTCCACATGTGACTCCAGTCCCACATTCACCTAGGGGGCAGTTAGCTGACTTGCCAAACCTCATTAGAGGGCAGTGGGTTTCTATCTCCCGATTACAAAGAGGAACAGGAATAAACGTGAACAGATCACTGGCTGTGACCCAGGGATTGAATCAGGAAATAACAAACACGCGATCAGCCCAGACAACTCTGCATGGACCTGCCACTAACATCTCGGGTCTGGTGTCTGTATGTTGGCAGTGCCACACGCACAGGATTCCCTGTACACCCCGAACTGAACTGCCACAACTGCTTCTGATCACACCAGTGGGATACAGTCAGGTAGGAGAAGTGATAGGTCTTCTCAACGTTAACTCGAAACCCCCCATGAGTCTGTGTCAACCTCGAGTCAAACATGGGCCTGGAAAGCTCCTGCTGATTCTCACCTCCTGCTCCCCGCTAGGTGATGAATGTGTGCCCCACAATGTTCACCATCTCTTGGAGGAAGCACTGAGGGTCACGGAGACACTGAATCTACTGAGTGGCTCTTCCCTGTCCATCCCCAAGGGTCACTCAGTAATAAACCCCACTGTGTGAGCTGGCTGAGCTCTGAAGGACGGAATTACCAAACTGGGTGTTGGAAGGGGTTATCGGTGTGAGAACCTGCATTTCCTCCCCAGAAACATGGCTCTTCTATCTCTAGAGGTTAGTCTGCAGAAGGTGGGACGCACAGCACCTCCCAAGCAGCCTTTACAAGACCCAGTGCACTGAGCTTGAAAGTGTATCCCGTCGGCCCAGGATTCCATGAGGATTGTCCCCACAGGGGGATGTAATCTGCTGGGAATGATCCTGCTCAGGGAAACCCTGGAAAACTTCCATTCTACCCATCAAAGTTAAAGCAATCCTGTTGGAATCTTCATTCCTAATCCTGTTCCTGATCAGTTTTACCTGAGCCTCGTTCCTCCCTGGATGTGCTTCCCTAAAGCACCATAGAGTCTGTAAACAGTTCTGCAGTTTGTTTCACACACTGTACTCAATACTCAATGTTTTCTTTAGAGCGAGCTCCTACAGTTGGACCGAACACACCTGTAAATCTGTGTCTAAAATATTGCATGTGTTTTCAGCTTAGATTTGATCATGCTGGATAGACAGGGAGCGACATTGGAAAGTTTGAAATGCTGTGATATTTTGCCAAAGAATGACTCTGAGAGTGAGTGGTGTGGGTTACCATTACCTAGAACTGATCCTTAAACACCCTTAATTGTTACCTCTGTTTCTGTGACCCTCCTTCATGTCCGTCGGATACACAACTTTGAGGATTCCGGCTTCCCTCTAGCACTAGTGTTTCAGGAATTCTGTATGGAGAATCTTAGTGCAATTTTACCAGACCCCTCCTATGGGAAAACTGATGGGATTGGGAGCGATGCTGGTTGAAATCAGTGGAGAGTAATATTGATCCGGGTGTAACCTGCCCTTCCAACCAGTCCCGGGGATGAAGGGCATTTTCTCATCTTGTTGAGATTTCGTATTTCCATGTGTTGCTCTGTGCTGGTTCCAGTTCACAAAATCTGTCATGTACACTTCACTGCACTGTCATTAGAAACATTACAACCCTGAGCTTTAATCTTCCCACAGCCATAAGTTAAAGATCAGAGGCTGTTTTACATTTTAAAGTCAGTTTATTCTAGAAAAATCTGGAAATAGAGATTTGGTCCCAAAAGTGTTTATGAAGCTGTTGTAAAACTCGAGCTGGTTCACTCATGTCTCTTAAGGGAAGGAAACCTGTCGTCCTTACATGGTCTGGTCTATGTGACTCCAGTCCCACATTAACCTGGAGGACATTTGACTGCCCTCTTTAATTGTCTGAGCACATCAATCAGTTTTTATCAAATCCCTACACAGAAAAATCTACAATAAAATGGAATGGATTATTGGCTATGAGCCAGGCGTCAAATGATGCAATGAACACCCAGCCCCGCTGACCCTGCAAACTGCCCCTCACTAACACCTAGGAACTGGGGTCCAACTTGGGAGACAGTGGGACATAGTCACGCTGACAGAAATAATGCAACATCCTGAACTCCCCTATCACCATCCCTGGGTATGTCCTGTCCCATTAGAAGGACAGGCCCACCAGAGGTGAGGGCACAGTGATAGTCTGGAGGAGGCAGTCCTGCAATCAAGGTAGTGGAGTACGATATTGACCAGGGTGTCAAACATGTTGTCATCAATTCTGTAGGATCTTCAACAGAAAAATCTATTTGAAAATTAAAGTAATTTCAGGAAATGTTTGGATTGAATGAAAGGAAACAGCATCTGGTCAGTAGCCAGCTACCCCTGTTGAAAAGCATGCATTGATTGTGTTGTGAGGCAGTGTGTGTGTGTACAAGGAGGTGTGGGGTGGTCTTGTGTGCATGTGTGATTATTTGGATCTAACCTCCCACATTCCTCCACGACTAGAATGAACCAGGAATCTGGTTGTGCTGGGGCTGGTTGCGAAACACTAGGTGCTGAAGATCTCTGTTTTGACCGTGTGTCCCAGTCTATTCCTGGCTTTATTCTGTCTCTAGGTCCTGGATTCTCCACTAGAGCAAAAGTTGGATTGGGAATCGGAATTGCTACCATTATTGTTGTCTTCATTGCAATTGGGGTTTATGTCGTTCTAAAACAAAACAGATGGTGAGTTGTGGAATATTCCACAATTTCCATTATAACTCTTTCATCTTTGTATAACACTGTGTAAAATGTTGCTGAGCTCTGTCCCTGTCCATTCCTTGAGCTGTGAGGATGCTTCAATCCAGTCTGTCATTGAGCAGCATCTTCCAGTCACTTCCAGCTTGTCATCCTCTTGTTGCTGAACAGTCCCCGTGGACTGGAAAGGAGCAAATATTATCCCACTGGAGAACCAGAGGATGGGGTTTGGATTGGGAATTTCTGGAGGAATTCAAAAGTGGGTAGTGCTACAGGATGAGGGCTCAACGGTAATAGATTGAAGATTAGTTAAAGGACAAGGAGAGCCGGAACAAATGGGTCACTTTCAGTTATCAGGATGTTACTAGTGCTGCAAGGATCAGTGCTGGGATCTCAGTGACTCTCAGTCTATATCAGCGACTGAGATGGGGGCATAGAGTGGAATTGTCTCAGCTTGCTGACGATACAGAGCTCAGTGGGAAAGCAAACTATGAGGAGGATACAGAGGCTGTAAACAGGGATAAACTGGTTCAAGTTTATACTTTGTGTGGTTGAGGGTGCGATAGAGTTAAATCTATTTAACAATGAGATGTAGAGATTTGAACATTCCCATCCTCAGCTGTACAGCCCTCAGATCTCTGTGCTCCTGTATCCCTGAGATTTTCATTGTTCCCCTGTTAGTGGCTGTGCCTTCAGCTGCCTGGCTCTGAGGCTCAGCAATTTACAACCTAAACCTGCTTTGTCTGTGTCTCTCCCCTCTAGGTCTTCTCCTGCACGTGCAGGACTTTTTCTTGGACTTTTGACACTAAGTTATTGCTCAAACCTCCCCCATTATCCCAGGCATCGAGGGTTCAGACACTGATTTTATTTGAATTATCAATTGACATGAGTATGCTGTTACAAAATATAGTGAAGAGTTGTATAGTGTTGCCAATCACAGAGAATTAACCAAAAACATAGAATATAAAGGCAGAAGAATAAAGAAATAAAGCAGAAGTATTCAACTTTACTGTCCTCCTTGTTAAGTGCTCCACCAAGGGCCATGGACCAGGTGGACAGCTACATGTCCGGTACACTGTGCCACCTTGGGAACCATCTCACCCCCGCTGGTGTCCAGGCCACTGTGGGTCCTGTACCAATACAGCCAGCGACCCAAACTCCACTCCACGGCTGCCATGAGTCTGTTTCATGCCCAGCATGCTGATGTAGCCTTCGCTGTCTCCATGATTCTGTCAGGAACCCAGACTCGCCTCCAACACAGCAGCGACAAGTCACCTTGAGAAACTACTCCCCAGTAAGGTGGGTGTTGTATAGTGGGTCTGTACTCCTGATCAGCACCTTTACCACATGTCCAAAGTGTTGGTTTGTTTTAACCTGGAACCTGCTGTTTTCTCTCTCCTAGGGATTGTTGTCAAAACCAACACTCCAGTGATCAAAATGAAGCCTCAAAATGTGCCCCCGTGACAAAGGTGAATCTTTCAGGTGAGGCACAGAGCCCTGAGCATCAGGATGGCGCGGCTGGAGAACAAAGCCTTCTGCTGAAGGGGGCTGTGCGTCACTAACTGAGTTTCTACTGCACTGAGCCTGGGTCAGTCCGTGGGGATCGAGTGATTCCTCAGTGGAAAGTCTGAGCACAGGATTTGGATCAATAATCACTTCCCACTTTGCACAGACAGTTCTGAGCAGCGTAATCTCAGGATGGAGCATCACATTGGAAGTGTTTTCCCAGAAAACTGTTCAAATATTTCATCCTGTGTATTCAATTGTTACTGTAACAGACTGTGTCCAAACCCAGTGAGAGGGTCATGCAGGACCATCATTAAAGGTGTAACCCATTGCTCACTGCCTGAGAGCTAACAACTTCTAAACTATCATTGATGAGTGAATGGGAATGTCAGATGGTTTGTGATTAGATTCCCTACAG
Source organism: Stegostoma tigrinum (assembly GCF_030684315.1). Lineage (NCBI taxonomy): Eukaryota > Metazoa > Chordata > Chondrichthyes > Orectolobiformes > Stegostomatidae > Stegostoma > Stegostoma tigrinum. The sequence continues at coordinate 5,600,929 of NC_081394.1, read as the reverse complement.
TGTAGAAACAGGCCCTTCAGCCCAACAAGTCCATGCTGCCCCTTGAAGCATCCCACACACCCCTGAACACTACGGGCAATTTAGCACGGCCGGTCCACCTAGCCTGCACATCTTTGGACTGTGGGAGGAAACCGGAGCACCCGGAGGAAACCCACACAGACACAGGGAGAACGTGCAAACTCCACACAGTTGCCCGAGGCTGGAATCGAACCCAGGTCCCTGGTGCAGTGCTAACCACTGAGCCACTCTGCCGCCCTAGTGAATTCATGAACTTGTTCTCAGTGTGTGTAATGCTGCCAGGGTCCCATTTATTGCTCATGTTGACTTGATGCACTGCAGTCCCTGGTGTTCCCACAGTGGGGAATGTGAAGAGGCTCCAGAACTCCCTCTGCAGCAGCATCTACTGGGCAAAGCCAGGTACTACATCATTGAGAGCAACTGCTTTACATCCAGAAATCTGACTTTGGGTGGCTTACAGATTGAAACTACATCTGAACAACATGTATCTCCTGTATATTTAATTCCAGATTTAATATAAATTGTATGTCTATAATAAACTGTAAATATTTAATCTCCATGAGTTCACTGATCAGTCCATCTGGCCTGTTCGGCTGTAGCCTCCTGTAAGACTTGAATCCCTATGGTGTGAAAACAGAACTTTTGGCCCAACAAGTCCACACTGACCTCAGACATCCCCCCCAAGATCCATCCTCCTATAACCCACCTAACCTACACATCCCTAGTCAATTTCGGTAATTTAGCATGGTCAATCCACCTAGCCTGCTCATCCTAGGACTGTGGGAGGAAACCGGAGCACCTGGAGGAAACCCACAAGGACACAGGATGAATGTGTAAACTCTACACAGACAGTTTCCCAACTGGTGGAATTGAATCCCAGGTTCCTGGCGCTAACCACTGCTGCCTCACAGTGCCAGGGGCCCAGGTTCGGTTCCAGCCTTGGACAACTGTCTGTGTGGAGTTCACACATTTTGTTCCTCCCCCTGTCTGTGTGGGTGTTTTTATCCTAGCTATTCGTACTGATTGTACAGGTATATCTTGTAAATTTAAACAAGATTTTTTCCATTTAAAGTATTTGCTCCAAGAGCATGTAGTCATCATTTTCAAAAGAATGATAGACTTGTAAGCATTCAATATATGGATATTTTAGAGTTGGATATTTCATTCCTGTATTTTTATCTTGGATATTTATTTTTCTACCTGTTTTTGCTCCAAGCTGTGATTAAAGAGAAGCTGGCACTAATGTGATTGGGTCCACAGTCTGATGTTTAATGTCTCTGCTGGTCACTGCATGAACAGTGGGTCTGCTGTCTACAGGCAGTAACTCCCTCGTATGACTTGGAATGGTTTGAATTGGCTGAAGACTGGGATCAGAGATTGTGAGAATCTAAGGAGGAGGCTGGGAATGACCCTATTGCATTCAGTGTGCCTGGTGGTAGGGAGTGGGGTGGTGGTGTGGGAGCTCCAATTACCACAAATACAGCTTTGAAGTAACATTTGTCTTTTTCCATGAAAATGTAATTCCATTGCACCCGAAAAACACACATTCCCAGTCACTGTCACTAAATTTGAAGCTGGAAAACCACAACGGGTCTGACAGCATCTGTAGACCAGGCAAGCCAGCATTTTGGGCTGAAACCTTTCTTCATGACTGGGGAGGAGGGGGGTGGGGAAACCCAGAAATAAATGTAGGGATAAGGGGTGGGGCTGGGGGAGGGATAGTGGAAAGGTAGATGCAGTAATGGGGTTATTGGGTTCAGTCAGTGGGAAGGGTGGAGTGGATATATGAATATGACGATGGGCAGCTTAAGTAAGGGAGTTGAGGAGGAGATGGGTACGGTCTGGACTTGGGACAAGGCTGGGTGTGGAGAGATCCTTAAAGCTGTTGAAATCAATATTCAGGCCATTGGGCTGTAAGATGAAGTAGCAGGCGTTCCAGGTGGCCTCATTCTGACAATGGGAGGCAATGGGAGGTGGAATTAAAATGGATGGTAACCAGAAGTTAAGGTTGGTTGGTGCGTGGTGGAGCACAGATGCCCCGCAAACGGTCCCTGAGTCTGGGTTTGGGATCTCCGATATAGAGGAGACCGCATCGGGAGCAACAATAGATACCATAGATCTGGTTGGATGAAGTGCAGGTGTATCTCTGCCAGATCTGGAAGGATTGTTTGGGACCTTGGACAGAGGTGAGGGGGAAGCGTAGGGAAAGGTCCTGAGTGTTGTGGAGAGGTTAGTGTGGAGTGTAGCACTGAAGAGAGAGTTGCAGAATGAATGGTCCCCGCGGAAAGTTGTCGGGGTGAGGAGGCAAATACCTCTTTGGTGGTGGGCTGAGATTGTAGGTGGCGGAAATGTTGGAGGATGATGCGTTGGATTTCAAAGTTGGTGGGGTTGTACGTGAGGAGTAATTTGCTTTCTATTATTGCTTTCGGGGGAAGGGGATTTAAGGGCAAATGTGCAGGAAATGGAGGTGATGCAGCTGAGTGCATCCTTAATAACAGAGATGAGGAAACTACAGTCCCTAAAGTAGGAGGATATCTGGGATAATAAAATGTGAGGCTGGATGAACACAGCAGGCCAAGCAGCATCTCAGGAGCACAAAAGCTGACGTTTCGGGCCTAGACCCTTCATCAGAGAGGGGGATGGGGGGAGGGAACTGGAATAAATAGGGAGAGAGGGGGAGGCGGACCGAAGATGGAGAGTAAAGAAGATAGGTGGAGAGGGTGTAGGTGGGGAGGTAGGGAGGGGATAGGTCAGTCCAGGGAAGACGGACAGGTATCCTGGAGTAGAACACCTCATCCTGGGAGTAGATGCAGCAGAGGCAAAGGAATTGAGAGTATGGGATAGCATTCTTGCAGGAGTGTGGATGAGGTGAGGTGTAGTCATTGTAGCTGTGGGATTCTCACTTCTGTCCAAGGCCCCAAACAATCCTTCCAGATGCAGCAGAGATTCACCTGCACTTCATCCACCTGATCTATTGTATCCATTGCTCCTGATGTGGTCACTTCTATATCAGAGAGACCAAATGCAGACTTGAGGATAGGTTTATAGAGCATCTGCACTGCACATGCATCAAGTAATCCAAACTTCCAGTTGCCACTCCTGTTCCCAACATGTCCATCCCTGGTATCCTCTACTGTCAGAGTGAGGCCAAACATAAACTGGAAGAATAACACCACCTGTCTCACCTTGAGAGCTTACCACCCAATGACCTGAATATTGATTTCACCAGCTTCAAAATTTCTCCACCCTCCCAGCCTTATCCCATGTCCAGCCCTCCCCCTGCTCCTCGCCTCCCTGACCTGCCCATCTTCCTACTCACCTAACTACTCTGCCCTTCCCACTGACCAAACCCTATAACCCCCTGCTTGCATCCACCTATAACCATCTCACCTACCCTTCACCCAGCCCCAGAACCTCCCTCTATTTATTTCTGGGCTCCCCTTGCCCCCGCCCAGGGTTTCAACATGGAATATTGACTTTCCTGCTTCTGGGATACTGTTTGACCTGCTGTTTTTTTTTCAGCTCCACATCTATTGATTTTTGGCTTCCTGCACATGCAGTCCTTACTGTCTGCATTCTCTGTCACTATCAGTTTCCGTCCAATCTCCATCACCATCTTTCTCTGCCTGCTTGAACTTATTCTGACCTGAAACGACATCTCATTTCACTCACTGGCTTGCTCCAAACCAAAGGTGTGAACTGTGAGCACCCACATGAGAACTGGCTCCCACTGTCTTTTTGTAGGAGATGTGGAAATTTCTTTGGTCTAGTTCGGCTCTCACCCTATCCTACATCTCTTTCTCCAGGACATCAGTAACCGATTTTAAGGTTTCAACCTGCAGTGGATAATTTCCTTATTTTGGACATAACTTCTGACATGGCTTGTGAGTAGACAGATTGTCCATCCTGTGCTGCAAATATACATTTTAAGAAGGTATAGAGTAGAAGGAGGCAATTTGACCCATTAAACTCGTTGCCCATTCAATATGATCATGTCTAATCTTCCCCCTCAAAGCCACCATCATGCCTGATTGCCATGTCCTGTAATTCACACTGAATCAAAAATCTCCACCGTTTATTTACGAAAACATGTTGACCTCTCCTCCAATCCGGTTCAGGACTGCATTAATCCAATTCCAGATGACTACAGTAAATTCTGACAGTGGTTCAGCAGTGGGCATCCCAGTGCAGTGCGGAGAGTACCGGAATGTCAGAGAGGTCAAAGGGTCAGATTGCTGCTATTTTGGGCATACAGTTGTTTGAAAGAAACTTTGAAAGGAAGCCCTGTCTGTTCTTCAGGGGAATGAGAAAAATCCTTTGGCCACGATCTGGAAGATATTTGGAGTTTGTTTTCACTGGAGACATTGACTCAATATTTATTCTTGAACGGCCATGAATAAATACGGGTGATCTGTTTTGGCCCTGACCCAGATTTTTTGGGAGCCTTCAGCCTTTGTATTGGTAGCGACATTCATTTCAAAACACCTTTTATTTCATGGGTGCAAACGACTTTGGAACCTTCTATAGTCCTGAAGCGCTGCGTAGAAATGCAAGTCTGTGTGTAAATTGTTCCAAGGTCTCCTTGCAATACCACGCTCTGCTCACCTGGTGGCGGTGTTATTCAATGTCTGTTCGGAGCGGACAACACTGCCATCTGCGGGCTTTCCCCTTTAATACAGGAATCAGACTCTTGAGTTCACCTCAGTGTGGAGCTGGAGGAGCACAGCCCGTCAGACAGCATCCGGAAAGTTGACGTTTCGGGTCGGGGCCCTTCTTCAGAAATGATGCTGCCTGACCGGCTGTGCTCCTGCTGCTCCACACTGTGTTATCTCTGACTCCAGCTTCAGCGGTTCTACTTGTTTGAAGCCCTTTCACAGAGAAACGAGACTCAGGATTTAAGTCCCACCCTTCCTTCACTTGATTCAGTTTCTTTTTGAGAAAGTGGGAAAGGTGATTGGTGAGCACAGGCTGGTAGATGTTGGCGATACGGGCTTCAGCTTGGCTTTGAACAAAGTCAAAGCCAAAAGAACTGCGGATGCTGTAAATCAGGAACAAAAACAAAGTTACTGGAAAAGCTCAGCAGGTCTGGCAGCATCTGTGAAGAGAAAACAGAGTTAACATTTCGGGTCCGGCGACCCTTCCCTAGTTCTGAGGAAACGTTAACTGTGTTTTCTCCTTTGAACAAAGTCCCTCATTGCAACCTGATGCGGAAGATGAAGTCACATGGGATCTGCAGAGAGCTGATAAGATGGATACACCACAGAACTGGCTTCGTCATTGCAGTGGAATGATGATTTTCAGACAGGAGATCTGTGACCACTGGTGTTCCACGAGGCTCAACGAAGGGTCCTCTGTTGTTTGTAATATATATAAATGATATCGAGAATGGTGGAGAATATAGGTAGTCTGATTAGTAAGTTTGCTCTCAACGTTAAGACTGGGGAGAGCTGAGGATAGTCAGGAGCATTGCCAGAGAATGCAGCAAGATAGACATAAACTGGAGATTTCAGCAGAGGAATGGGAGGTGGAGTTTAATCCAGAAAAATATGAGATGCTACATTTAAGGAGACCTACTGGAGGGTGGGGTCTACAGTAAATGGTTAGATCCCTTAGTAGCATTAATATAGAAGGAAATCTAGGCATACAGGTCAACAGTTCCCTGAAAGCGTCAACACAAGTGGATAAGTGGTCAAGAAAGCAGATGGCACGGTTGCCTTAATCAAATAGGGCATTGGGTATAAAAGTTCATTCCTCATACACACTACCCTCTGTGTGGAAAACTCCCCTCTTAGGTCCCTTTAAGATATTTCCCCACTCACCTTAAACCTAGGCACCAGATTTGGACTTCCCTAAGGTGGGCAAATACCCTGACTATTCACCATATCCATGCCCCTCATGATTTTATAAACTTCTGTCATGTCACACCTCACCCTCCGACTCTCCAGGGAAACTGTCCCCAGCCTACTTCTCCCTGTGCCTCAAACCCTCCAACACTGGCAACATTCTTGTAAATCATTTTTGAATCCTTTCAAGTTACACAACATTTGTCCTATAGTAGAGAGACCAAAATTGAATGCAATATTTCAAAAGTGTTCTAACCAATGTCCCACAAAATGACCACTTAACTCCTATAGTCAATGCACTGACCAATTAAGATAAGCATAACAAAACGCCTTCTTCACTATTCTGTCTATGCGTGACTCCACTTTCAGCATTACTCTCAGGATCTCGCCTTTATGTGTGTAAGTCCTGCCCTGATTTGCCTTTCCAAAATGTAGCACATCACATTTATCAAGATAAAATTCAATCTGCCACTCCTCAGCCCATCGGCCCATCTGATCAAGGCCCCATTGTACTCTGAGGCAACCTTCCTGGCTGTTCAATACACTGCCAATTTTGGTGGCATCTGCAAATCTACTAACCATATCTCCTTTATTCGCATTCAAATCATTCATATAAATGACAAAAAGCATTTTGTCAAAATGGTTTTGCCGTACACAGGCCTCGAGTCTGAAAAGCAACCCTCCTCCATCACCACCAACACCCCCAACTCCCTCTATCTCCCACCTTTGAGCCAATTTTGTATCTACATGGCTAGTTCTCCCTCTATTCCATGTGACTTAATCTGGTTAACTAGTCTACCATGTGGAACTTTGGGGACCACCTTACTGAAGTCCATATCGACAACATCCACCTTCATCAATCCTCTTTTGCACAGATTCAAAACTCAAATGAGGCATAACTTCCCATGCAAAAGCTATCTTGACTATCCGTAATCAGTCTTTACCTTTCCATATACATGCAAATCCTGTCCCTCAGAATCTCCTCCAACAACTTACTCATCACAGATGCTAGGCACACTGATCTAATTCCATGTCTTTTCCTTACCAACTTTCTTAAATAATGGCATTACGTCAGCCAACCTCCAGTCTTCTGACATCTCACTTGTGGGTATCAATGATAGAAATATCTCAGTAAGGGCCCAGCAATCACTTGCATGCCTTCCCACAAAGTTCTGGGGTAAACCTGATCAGGTCCCGGGGATTTACCCAGCTTCATGTTTGTTTAAGAGTTACAGTTGTCTAGGTGGTTTACCAGGATGTTTTATGCTTCAAGATGTCAGAGGCAGTGGGATAGAATGTGTTGGGTTCCCGGACCTGTCCATTCTGCCTCACATGGACAACCATATCCTTTTTGTTTTATTCATTCAACTTTTGAAACAAGTTCATCTTTTCTTCTTTCTATTGCTGCAGTGGTGGGGAACATGAATTGGGGTGGGTGGCGTGGCGTGTGGGTTTGGGGGATCAGCGGGGAGTTTGCTAGGTGCCAGAAGACACATTGAGCAGACCCACCAAGATGGAGTTTGGAGGGAGCGCTTTATTGAGCAGCTGTGGCAAAATTCTTAGACGGCAGCTCCACACGAGGGTGGTGGAGGAGGGGAACGACGAAGAGGCAGTTCAGGGGAGGGGTGTGCTCTGAGCAGCTAGCTGGACTAAGCCTGCACATGGCCCGTAGGCCCAATTCCCCGGGATGGGGGTAAATCGAGGGTAAGTGTATGTATGTGAGAGAAAGTGAGGGGGGAGTCACCATGGGCCAGGGACAGGGAAAGGGATGGAAAGAAAAGGAGAGGCCACACAAGGCACTGGGCACTGAGAAGTGGGACATGGAATAGAGATATGCCCCTCAGCTAGGGAGCCAAGATGTTAACATTTAAACTTCATGAAGGAGAAGACAACAAGATTAATGGAGTGCTTGAAGACAAAATAAAAGCTGGGATCTCCGGGAATTGCCAGAGAAGGAAAAGACCTAATGGGAAGCAAAAACAGAAACTTGGGCAGGAGTCAGGAAAATGTTTGGAGAAATGATCTTGGAAGTATCTGGGTTTTCTCGAATGCCAGAAGGAGGAAATCTCGTTTGTATGTGCGTGTGTGTTCATAAACTGCAGGATTATTCCAGAGAGAGAGGGAGAAACAAGGGGCAGAGTGAGACAGAATGGGGAGAGTCTGCTTCCTAAAGACACGTTGTGCTGGGATATGAAGAGCTGGGGAAAGGAAACAACTGTGGTGGGAGGGAGGGGGGCACAGGCAGAGGGGCGCTGAGCAGGAGACAGGGAGGGAAACAGAAATGGGGAGAAGATTCAAGCTGTATCTCGGGGAATAGTTGACACTGACAGTGAAATGTTGTTGCTGAATCTGTAACACTGAGTTGAAACAATTTCTTTGGTCTGTTTTGGAGCGAGTGAGAGAGAGTCAGGTTGTTCAAGCAGCACCTGGAGTTTTGTGGGTGACCTGCAGTGTCAGTCACTGAAAGTGTTTTCAACTCTTGTGGTTTGTTTTCTGCTTTTCAAGCTGTTTGCTGGGCATTGGTTAGAATTATTCTCAGTTCTACATTCATGATATACATATCCATGCCAACTTCCTTTCGATCATACACTGGAGAAAACAATACATATAGAAAAGGAACAATAATACAGGAGATAAATAATATTTACAATTTGTTGTCTAATTTATTTAATTTACTGTTGAATATAAAGTGCTTGCATTTGGCTAGATGTATTTGCAATCTGTCAACCATTGAGAATCAGAATTCCGGAAATGAAACAGTTGCTGGTAATGCAGTAGTTCCTAGCTTTTCCCAGTAGATAATGCAGCAGAGACAGTTTCTGAAAGCTCTTCCCATGTACCCCACTGTGGGAGCACCATCACTATAAGGCCTGCACTAAGTCAAGTTGAGATGGACAACAAATGGGGCACTGTGAGCATTACACACACCGAGAACAAAATTAATTCAGAAACTTCCTGATGTTTCAACACACTCAATGACAGTTTAGACATTTTTAACCTCTCAGGTAGCAATCAATGAGTTACTCAGTTAAAGGTGGTCCTGTCCGTTCCTGAGAGTGAGTTTGGACACAGTCTGAGATTTTAAGCTGAGGATGAAATAGTGATAAAGTTGTTTCAGGAAAGAACTAACACTTCCAGTGGGAGTTTCCCTCCTGAGATGGTGCTGCTCAGAGGGTTTTGTGCAATGTAGGAATCGACTGTTTATTCCACTCCTGAGCTCAGACTTTGCACCAGCAATCACTCGATCACCACAGCACTGGGCTGAGATCCCCCTCCCTGAGCCAGGCTCAGTGCAGTGGAAACTCGGTTAATGCTGGACAGCCCCGTTCCCCAAAAGTTTTTGTTCCCCAGCTGCTTGATCTAGATGCTCAGATGCTGTTGGCACAAGGCTCTGCGCTTCACCTGAACAGGGTCACCTCTGTCAAAGAGACATCATTCGATGCTTCATTTTGATTGCTGGAGTGTCTGTTTTGAACACATTTCCTAGGAGAGAGAGAAACCAGCAGAATGCAATTTAAAAGAATCCAACATTGGACAAGTGCAAATGAGCTGTTCAGGAGGACAGACTCATTAAATGACACTCACATCCTGGGGACCAACGGCAGCTGGAAAATGGGTGAGAGGAACTGTACGGTGATGGAGCACTGAATGCGCTGATGCCCTGGTTAAGGGGGAGGCTAACAAATGGCAGGAGAATGACCAACAACAACTTGCATTTGTATAGCACCTTCAACATTGAACACAGGAATGATTTTTTTAAAAAACTGTCTTTGTGTGGAGCACATTCAGGCAGGGAGGTAGATTTTGATGATCGACTAAGGCTGGAGTTGGGAGGAAGAGTTAGAAACAGAGGGACAAAGAGGGAGGGAAACACAAAGGGGTTCGATCAGCAATTACAGAATTTCAGAGCCAGGCAGCTGAAGGCACAGCCACGAAGGAGAAGCAATAGAAATAGCAGGGATACATGGGCACAGAGATCGGAGGGCTGTACAGCTGAAGCTGGGTACAGATTGGGAGGGCTGAGCCATGGAGGGATTTGGTAAAAAAAGAATGGGAATTCACAAATCTGTCCATCTCAGTCTGAAATAGATTTAACAATGGAGCACCCACAGCCACATGGAGGAGTACAAACATAAACCATTTTATTCCTGTTTGCCTCCTCCGTCCTCCGTCAAGCTTACTTTCCGACTGAGCTTTGTATCATCAGCAAACTCAGATAATTCCAATCTATCCCTTCATTTCAGTCCCTGATATAGATTGTGCGTCACTGAGGTCCCTGCACTGAACCTCGCAGCACTAGTTACATCCTGACAACTGGAAATGACCCATTTGATCCTGCTCTGTGATAACAAGGTGTAGAGCTGGATGAACACAGGAGGCCAAGCAGCAGAGGAGCAGGAAAGCTGAAGTTTCAGGTCTAGGCCATGATCCTGCTCTGTTCCTGGCCATTAACCAATCCTCAGTTTATGCTATATTACCCCTGCAGTCCCCTGAATCCTCATCTTGTACAACATGCTATTGTGTGGCATCTTTGAAAATACCTCCAGACATTCCCAATATATTTCCCATCCTCTGGTTGTCCAGTGGGATAATATTTGCTCCTTTCCAATCCAAGGGGACTGCTCAGCATCAAGAGGATGACAAGCTGGAAGTGACTGGGTGATGCTGCTCAATGACAGGCTGGATTGAAGCATCCTCACAGCTTAGGAAATGGACAGGGGCAGAGCTCAGCAACATCCACACAGTGCTAAACAAAGATAAAAGAGCTAAGATGGAAATTATGGAACATTCCAGAATTCCCCACCTTTTTTGAATGATGTAAACCATGATTCCAACAGCAACAACAAAAAAAGCAACAATCCCGATTCCCAATCCAACTCTTGCTCCAGTGGAGATTCCAGGACCTACAGACAGAATGAAGACATGAGCAGACTGAGAGAGACAAACAAATCTAACAACAAGACTGTAGCATATAATGTTTCAGAACGAGCCCCAGTGCAAACAGATCCCTGGGATAATCTCTCGCTCTCACTCACACACAAAGGGATCAAGACACTCTTTCCAATAGAAAGAACTGGACCTTGACCAGCATCTGCTGAGCTTATTTTAGTTTGAACCAAAGGTGGTGATGGGGTGTTATTTCTGTCAGTGTGTCTACGTCCCACAGTCTCCCAAGTTGGACCCCAGTCTCCAGACTGGAGTGAGGGGCACTTTGCAGAGTCAGCTTGGCTGGGTGTGTCTTTGCTGTGTCCTGATTCAATGACTGGCTCACAGCCAGTGATCTGCTCGTTTTATTGTGGATTTTCCTGTCCAGGAGTTTGATACAAACTGATTGATATGCTCAGACAATTAAAGAGGGCAATTAAAAATCCCCCAGTTCAGTGTGGAACTGGCGTCACATATGGATCAGACCGGGTAAGGATGGCAGATTTCCTTCCCTAAAGGGACATGAGTGATCCAGTTGGGGTTTTACAACAACCCAACAGCTTCATGGTCACTTTTATTGCGACCAACTTCCTATTTCCAAATTGTTCATTCGTAAATTAAATTTAAATTTTAGAAGTGCCATAGTGGGACTTGAACTCTAATTCTCTGGATTTTTAGTCCAGGTCTCTGGATTACTTGTCTAGTAACATTAACAACAAAAGATCAGCCAACATCCCCACCCCAAAGTTGTATCCTTAGGCCCCTGCTGTATTCCCTGCACACCTATGCTTCTGTTGCCAAATTCCGAATGAATGCCATCTGCAAGTTTGCTGCCGATACCACTGTAGTGGAACGGATATCTCAGAAGAACGTGCCAAAATACAGAAGGGAGATGGAAGGATTGGTCACGGGGTGCAATGAAAACACGTCCTTCTTTCAACGTTGGCAAAACCAAAGAACTGGTTATCGACTTCAGTAAGAACCCCCTCTACATCAACAGTGCCGAGGGTGAGAGGATGAAGAGCATGATGTTCCTCAGAGTGATGATAATGGACGACCTGTCCTGGACTTCCCATGAAGATGTGGCAGTCAAGAAGGAAAACCAAGGGGGAGGGGGGGGCCCCCCTCAGGAAATCTGACATATCCATTAGGTCCCTCACCAACTTCGACAGATGCAGCATTGAAAGCATATTCTCTGGGTGCATTATGGCCTGGTATGGCAACTGCTCTGCCCACAAACATAAGAAACTACAGAAGGTGGAGTGCACTGCCCAGACCATTATGGAAGCCAACACTCCATCCACGGACTCCATTTTTTACCAGCTCACGGCCACAGAAAAGCAGCCAACATCAAAGATCCAGAACATCCTGGTAATGACTTCCTACAACCTCTTCTGTCAGGCGGAAGATACAGAAGCCTGAACGCATGTCCAAGCAGCTCAGGAACAGCTGCTTTCCAGCCGTTATCAGACTGTTGAACAGGCTCCAGCCCCAATTAATGGAACCTGCAATGTAACGTGTATTCCTCTAAACCTTTTCGATCTGTACATGCTTTGCTTGCTATGATCTACCTGTACTGCTCGGAAACACAGCTTTTCACTGATTTATTGTCACGCATAGTGGAACACAATCAATCTGAGAGACAGGATGGGGCCTCAAAAACTGAAATAACAAATTCCAGGGAATTTAAGGACCAACTCCAGGTAACACTGCCCCACACCACTCATTCTCAGAGTCATTCTTTGGGAAAATACCACACAGCATTTCAAACTTTCCAATGTTCCTCCCTGTCTATCCAGCATGATCAAATCTGAGTGCTGACAACACATGCAGTAGTTTAGAAACAGATTTACCTGGTACAGGTGTGTTCGGTCCAGGTGCAGGAGGTCGCTCTAAAGAAAAAGTCATCTGTTTAGTATGGTGTGTGAAACAAACCACAGAAATGTTCAGAGATTCTATCAGGCTTTAGGGAAACACATTTAGGGAGGAATGAGGCTTGGGTCAAACTGATCAGAAGGGATCAGGAACAGGATTGGAAGTGAAAATTCCAACACGATTGCATTATCTGTGAAGGGCAGAATGGAAGGTTTCTAGAGTTTCCCTGGGTAGGATCATTCCCAGCGGCTTACATCTCCATGTGCAGAGAATCGTTACAGGATCCTGGGCTAACTGGGATACACTTTCCAAGTCAGTGCTCTGGGTCATGTAAAGGCTGCTTGAAGGCGCTTCAGTTTGCACCTTCTGCACTCCAACCTCTGGAGGCAGAAGGTCTTTTATATATATTTCTGAGTATAGCACATACAGGTTATATAACATATTGGTGTGACTTTGTTTTGGCCTGAATCAAACTCGGGGTCAGTTCAGTTATATTGTTTTTGTCGTCTCTACTGGTTTAACAGAAACTGATTGAAGCTCTGAATAAGTCAGAGCACAGTTAATGTCAGACTGGAGTCACACAGACTAGTTAAGGACACCAGGTTTAAATACAGGAGCAGGGGTAGGCTCTTCCAACTCAGGTCTCGCTAAGACCTTGTACAATTGTAGCAAGGCATCTCCGCTCCTGTACGCAACTCCTGTCACTATGAAGGCCAACGTACCATTTGTCTTCTTCACCACCTGCTATGCTTACCTTCAGCAACTGGTGTACAGGGACACCCAGGTCTTGTTGCACCTCCCCCTTTCCCAATCTATCACTGTTCAGATAATTATCTGCCCCCCTGCTTTTGGTTCCAAAGTGAATGACCTCACATTTATCCACATTATCTGCATCTGCCAAGCATTTTCCCACTCACTCAACTTATCCAAATCACACTGAAGCATCTCTGCATCCTCCTCACAGTTCACCTTCCCACCCAGCTTTGTGTTGTCTGCAACCTTTGAGACATTAACTTAAAACCCTCATCTAAATCATTCATATATTGTGTGCATACATGGGATTCAAGCACTGAAGCCATGTGGTACCCCACAGATGCCAAGCTAACCGGTCTATATTTCCCTGTTTTCTCTCTCCCTGCTCTTTTTAAAAATTGTATGGTTACATTAGCTACCCTCTAATCCATAGGAGCTCTTTCAGAGTCTATAGAATCTTGGACAATAATCAGTAATCCAGCAACATACGCTGGGAGTGTTCTTACCTAAAGGGTCGTCAGTGATTAGTTTCACAACAATTCAACATCTTCACTGTCACTCTTCTTCTTTCTCTTTCCAGATTTTTATTTAATACCCTGAATTTGAACCCTGGAAGTCCCATGGTGGGATGTGAATTTTTATTCTCTGGATTATTAGTCCAAGTCTTCACATTTCTCATAACCCCTTCACTGCTATCCCCATAGCATCAGAGATTAAATACACAATACCTAAAACAGAAACCTCTCACCTTTTACTGAGAGATGAACAATTTCAGTTTGCTCCCAATATACACCTACAGTCGTGTTCCAGAAAATCTGGCACTGATACTCATCCTGGTCTGTCTTCTGAAGGTCAGAGATCAGAACTGACCAGTTGCCTTTTTCCAGCTGATCTTTGAACAGGTTTGTTCTGTTTATGAACTGTGTATCTTGTTCTCTCAAATTATCATTTCCATAGACAAACTTGTGTACAATTTCCGTCTTGCGTCTCCCCCAGATGACCAGTAAATCAGAGACTGGGATTTTCCCTTTGTAGATACAGGGCAGTACAACCTGCTCCCCAGCGAACCCAGAAACTGACACAGGCGAGTCACCTGCAAAAGAGTGAAAGTGTTTATCCACAGATATAACCTCCCTGCTGGTACATTACATCCCAAGCTTCACATGGATACATTGAGATGCTGAAATTACAACAACCGCAGCTTCATTTCATTTCTGTGGAAAGGTCAAAGTTCAGGATGGCTCTATTTATCATTAACGGTTCCCTGCGATACATTAATCGGAGTTTAAAAGATTTTAGAAACGTATAAAATTTTGGCAGGACCAGATAGGATCACAGCACTGACCTGAAACAGCAGAAACAGCACTCAGCAGGAGCAGCAGGGGGAGCGGTTTCTGTGAGCAATGTCCCTGCAACAAGAAAACACTGTGAGCCCCTTTCCCGACACATTCACTGCTCGGAAAGCTTTCCCCCGCATTTACCTCCTTCCATGTCCGCGGGTGGCAGGCACTGACAGTAAATACCTGCATCTCCTTTCCCGGGACCCGGACTGGGATCAGGATCAGGGCCAGACACCGACAGGAGACCGAGAAGCTGCTGAGAAACACTTTGTAAAACTCCATGTTAGAGGAAGCGCAGAGTGTCCATTATCGGAGCCGTTGATGCAATGTCCCGCTGGGTTCCCTGTTCGCTGGGAAATGTGTTGTTCCCCTAATAAATTGCATCTGTCATCAAGAGGCGCCCCCACCGTCCAAATCGCAGCAAAATGTCCTGGTTCTTCAGAAAGTGGTGAAAAGCACAAAGCAGTTTCTGTTGTCTCGGCCTGAAACGTGTTTGTGCTCCTAAGATGCACCGCACCCACTGCGTTTATCCAGCTCGACACTGTCATCGCTCTTTCAGTTTCATTTGCTTTGGCCAGGTCGGAAAGTTGTTTGCAAACAGTGACAATTCACAACCTGACCCACATTGTAGAGAGAGGGGTGGTGTCTGCGGATCACCCCACCCCTCCGCCGTTCCTTCCCACACCCCGGCTCTGGATTCACAGTTTCCC
The DNA here is from genome assembly GCF_030684315.1 of Stegostoma tigrinum. Taxonomy (NCBI): domain Eukaryota; kingdom Metazoa; phylum Chordata; class Chondrichthyes; order Orectolobiformes; family Stegostomatidae; genus Stegostoma; species Stegostoma tigrinum. Next base: position 5,585,464 of record NC_081394.1, on the reverse strand, counting down.
GGGAGCCCCCCTCTCGGATCGGTGTCTCACTCGAATCCCTTCAGGCCAAAAGCAGCTTTGACCCGGACTTTTCCGACAGAGTCTGCACCGAGATCTCTCACTCCCCCGCCGTCTCTGTGCGAATGGTAGAGTCCGGGAGCTGGCGCGCCCTCTGCTGTTCAGACCCATACTGTTCCCCTACAGTCTCACATGTGGGGCAGGGGAAAGGACCGCGAATGGACCCAACCGTGAGAACATCGCTGACCCACATGAACGGACCTTTCCAACAGCAAAAGCAAAATGGATTACTGTGTTATCCAGCTTCACAGCGTGTTATCTCAGATTCTCCAGCCTCGGCAGTTCCTGCTATCTCTAGGTTCCTTGTATGTAGGTTTGCACCGAGGTACATTGTACATCGTATGGAGCCGTGTGGAGGAGCTGCTGTTAACTTTCCCCTCTACTCCTGTTCTTTTGGAATTTGAGTGCAAGTGACAATAAATCTCATTCTCATCCATTCTATTCATCGCAGAATCGGCTCTGGGCTGTTTCTGACTGAGACACAATCTGATCTTCATCCAGCATGGAGTTTTACATAACGTTTCTCAGCAACCTCTCGGTCTCCTGTCGGTGTCTGGCCCTGATCCTGATCCCAGTCCGGGTCCCGGGAAAGGAGATGCAGGTATTTACTGTCAGTGTCTCCCACCTGGGGACACGGAGGGAGGGAGGGGAATCTGTGGCAAACTTTCCGAGCAGTGAATCTGTTTGAAAGGGGCACATTATGTTTTCTTGTTGCAGGGACGGAGCTCACAGAAACTGCTGCTGCTGCGAAATGTTATTGGTGCTGTTCCAGGTCAGTGCTGTGACTGCTGGGACATTTCAGCTGTGAGCAATAGATGGGGGTGGACTGGGCTGAAAGGAAGGCACTTGAATGTCTTCAAGTTAACCCCTGGGATGTGGGCAGTGGCATCTGGACACTGAGCAAACAGTCACCAACACTGTAATGTTTTTGCTTCTAAACTCCACCTCACAATGTACATCATCCCTTCCATTCCTCCCCAGGCTCCCAACATGTGTCCAAATGGTAAACATGTGATTCGAAGTGTGGTCCAGCTGTTCAGTGCTGACAAATATCTGGCACAAGCTGCTTTTGGGTGGGATTCCTGAATTTCTGAGCTTTAACCCTTCCGTAGAAATGAAAGCAGTGAGTTACTGATCAGAGCTTCTTGTAAATCCAGCATCGCAGCGTAACCATGAGAAGCTTGGCATGTAAAGTACCAGCAGGGAGGTTATAGCTGTGGATAAATACTTTCACTCTTTTCCTGGTGACTGTCCTGTCCCAGTTTCTGGGTTCCTTGGGGAGCAGGTTGTGCTGCCCTGTACATGAAAAGGAATTGCCTCGGACTCTGATTTCCTGGTAATCTGGGGAGCATCCAAATGTGAACTTATATAAAAGTTTGTCGATGAGAACAACGATTTGAGAGACCAGGCCCCAAAGTTCAGAAACAGAACAAACTTGTTCAAAGATTAACTGGAACAAGGCAAAACTGGTCAGTTCTGATCTCTGACCTCAGGGAGACAGAGGAGGACGAGTATCAGCGTCAGGTTTAACTGCAGGATGGGGGATCACTTTCGATGGGAGGGAGTTGTTCACTTCAAGCTCTCTGTCACAGTTGAAGGTCTTTGTTTCAGCTTTTGTTTTATCTCTGACTTGAGATGGCACATTCTTTATTAGTTGACTCGTCTGCAGTGTTTGAGCATTTCTGCAGTTTGTTTCACACACCGGACTAAACACATGATGTTTACTTTAGAGCGAGATCCGACTCTTGGACCGGTCATACGTGTTAAGTCTGTTTCTAAACTACTGCATGTGTTTTCAGCTCTTACATTCGATCATGCTGGATAGTCTGAGAGGAACATTGCTAGGTTTGAAATGCTGTGTGATACTTTCCCAAAGAATGACTGTTATAGCGAGTGGTGTGGGTTACTGTTACCTGAAACTGGTTCTTAAACTCGCTGGAATTGTAATTTCTGTTTCTGAGATTGCCCTTCCTGTCCCTCAGATACAGGACTCTGAGGATTCCTGTTTCCTGCTGGTATTAGTCTTTCTGGAATACTGTATGAACAATATTGCTACAATTTTACCAGTACCCTCCTGTTCGGAAGCTGATGAGATTGGGAGTCAGTGGAGAGTCATATTGAACGAGGAGTAACCTGGCCTTTCACCTTGTCCCAGTGAGAAATGAATTTTTTTACTTGTGTTGAGATTTCCTTGGCTGGCACTGCCATCTACCTGCTTCACAGTTTTATACAGGAACCAGAGTCTGGGTTAATCTGTCTGAAGCCCCTTTAATAGAGAACCAGAGTCTCAGTTAACCACATGGTTGACCTAAACACAGTAAACAAGTTCAGGGATTATTTTCAATACAGTGTAGAGCTGGAGGAATATAGTAGGTCAGGCAGCATCGGAGGAGCAGGCAAGTTGACGTTTCAGATCGCACCCTCAAAACATTCACTCACATTTGTTAAGCATGATCTCCCTCTGACTAAGCCATGCTGACTACCCCTGATTAAATTATGCCTCTTCAAGTAGAGATTAGTTGCCTGCTTTAGAATTTTCTCCGATACTTTCCCTCCCACTGACGTGAGACTCACTGGTCTGTACTCCCTGGCTTATCTCCTTCTTGAAAAGTGGAACTGCATTAACTATCCTCCAGTCCTCTGGCACCTCTCCTGTGGCCAGAGAAATTGAAAATTTGGGTCAGAGTCCCTGTGTGTCTTCCTTATTCTCTCACAGTAGCTTGGGATGCAACACATCCAGTCCTAGGGATTTGTCCAACTTTAATCCTGTCAAAACCTCTCATACTTCCTCACTCCCAAAGTCAATCTGCTTAAGAACATCATAGAGCATCTTTAAAAATTCTGTACCTAAATCTCGAATGAAGGCAGGTGTGGAATAATTGTTTAACACGTTACCAACGTCCTCCAGCTCCACACACTTTCCAAGCAGTGAATCTGTTAGAAAGGGTCTCACTGTGTTTTCTTGTTGGTGGGACATGGCTCATGGAAGCTGCTCCTAAATGTTGTTGCTGTTGTTCCAGGACAGTGGTGTGACTGCTGGGACATTTCAGCTGTGATTAAAGGTTTGGCTTTGGGTAGTGGGGGGCTGGTGAAGAGAAAGACAACTGAAAGGAAGGCACTTCCCTTCAGGCAGCCCAGGTGAAACTGGATCTGAAGTACTAACTCCAATTTCTCTCCACAGATGCTGCCAGATTTTCTGAGCTTTTCCAGCTGCAACGGCAGTTATTTCGGTTTGTATTTGGGCACTTAATGTGTTCAGGTTAAGCCCTGGGACGTGAATAGTGTCATTTGGACACTGAGCAAACTTAGTGACAGTGGGGAGGAATCCAATGGGAATGGGATGTGCTACTGAGCACTGGGATGAGGAATGGAGCAATTCGTTATTCCCTCTTTGACAAAATTCCCTCTGTATTTCCGATGTGGGTTAATGCCTTCCACCCTCATGACCTGAGGGACAAATGATTAAAATCAAGGCAGAGGTGAATTGGGAGCTAAGATATGTCACTGACCAACACAGGGTGACAGGTGAATGTGAGTTGTATATGGGGCAGCATTGTTTTTACAATTACTGTTAAGTCTACCCTCTTCATCAATTTTGGGCTGAGTCTGCATGTACGGGGTGTGGGGGGGAGAGGAAGAGGAAAGTCTAACCGGTTAGTGGTGGAGGGAGGTGAGTTTTCACATTGCCTTGGCTCTTTTCAAACCATCAGGTGCTGCCTTATTCTGACACAATGTATTCAACTGTCAGTAATCCTACACCCTGTCCAAACCCTTTTCACTTCCTCCAGTACGACACCGATTTCAGTCTTCAGGTTCAGAGCTTCAGTTCCACTAGCCTGCCCCCAGACATTTGTGTAGCTATAGCCACCAGCACGATGGGCCGAGAGCCAAATGCTGGAATAACTGTTGCCAGATCGTTTTTCAGCAGTGATAATACGAGGGCCCAAATGGCCTCCTTCAGTGCTTTATGTGCCTGAGTGAACGAGTGACCAGTATCCAGCTGTGTTCTCCCAGTGCATGTGTCGAAGTGGCAAACGTGATTCAAAGTGCTGTCTAGCTGCTCAGTGCTGACAAATATCCAGCACAAACAGCTTTGAGTTGAAGACCCTCAAAGTCTGAGCTTTAAGCTTCCCACAGAAATGGCCTGAACACCCTCAAAATATTTTAAGAAGTTTGCATCGACACAATTTCCTGTTTTAAAGGTAGGTGTGAAGTGGCTGGTCCAGGTGTGTTGCAAACACTCAGATTTCAGTAAACCAGAATTTATTTAAACACTGTAGTTAAAATACAAACAAAAGAAAGAGGAATTTAGAATAACTTGACAATTCGAAAACTTAATCGTATAACAGGCACTGTACCTATTACTAATTAACTGTTCCAATTTAGCAACATCCCATAAACACACCCCTTGGCAAAAAGGTAAATTCAGACACAGATTTGCGGGTTTCCAATCCAGGAAGAAACAACTCAAGAGAGATTTCAGACTCGGTCACATTGACTGAAGCCTGCAACCCTTTCTGGGACTCAAACATCTTATTACTACTGCAACTAAAAAAAACTAGAAAGCCTGATCTGGGAGAACTCCCCTTCCATTGTTACAACTGTGTTAAAAAAACCTAAAATCTTCCTAAATTACCAACTTAGATCAGCTCCCTAGCCACTTCAATTCTTCTGCCTTGACAACCTATTTTTAAAAAAAAATCAGGACAAAGTTAACTTTTTAAAGTGACAACAGTCACACACCCCCTTTAAAACAATGAACCATCAATATACAAAGATGGTTTATGTTAAAACCCTAAGTCTGACTCTGTTAGTTTGCTGTGATACATGTACATTCCATTGTTTCCAGTGATTGATTGCAACCATTCCTCCTTCATTCTATTTCAGTCCGTTGACTCCTGCCACCAAACTTCTCCATCTTTCTTGATCCAAATCACAACAATGTGTCGGCATTAACGGTTTCTCATCCTGTCACATGTATAATTTTCAAATTGAATGGCTGCGATAATAGCACCATCTCAACAGTCTGGAATTTCTGTCCTTAAATCACTCCAAAATCTTTAATGGGTTATGATCAAGATATATAATTGTGTCAGACACATTACAGGCAATATAAATGTTGTAACACCAAATTCAAGGGCTCCTTCTTAATCGTGGAATATTTCTGTTGCTGATTATTCAGTTTCCTGGAGAAATACCCGAGAGGTCTTTCAATCTTCTCATTGTCTTGTTATAAGAGTAGAGCACCGACACTCACTTCAATAACCACCTTGAATGGCTTTGTGTAATGAGTTGTGGCTAACCCTGGGGTGGTGGTTAACACAGCTTTCAGCCTGTCGAGTACCTCCTGACAATCTGCCGCACACTGCACTTCTTCAATAAGACAGTCAGCGGAGAACCACACTGTTAAAATTCAGTACGAATTTCCAATAAAACCCACTCTTCAGCAATGGGAAACCCGCCAATAAACTTTGTTTTTACAATGCATGCGGCCAACTGTCCACGTCCAGTAACATTACTCAAAAATGTGAATTGGGCTTTGGTGAATCCACTCTCAGCCAGGTTTATCACCAAGCCTGGCTCCTGAAATTGATCAAATAATTCAGATAAATGCTGCAAATATTCCTTCCGTGTTTGATGAAAAACCACCAGTTTGACATTGTACACCGGGCAAATGGGTAATCTGGAAATGTCTTAACTGGTTAGTCTCGGAAATGTCGCTAGCACTTTTTTCAGACCAAATGGCCTGACTTTAAATTGATATAGTTCATTCAGTGGCATGAAATCCAAACTTGTTTTTGTTGTTTTGTATAGAAGTACCAGACACTATCCTCTGAGTAAGTCCAACTTACAAATAAGGGTTGCTCATCCCGCTTTCGCAATGCAGTCTTCCAAATGCAGAACAGGTCATGAATCAGACTTTGTAACTGCATAGACATTGCAATAGTCCACACATAATTGCTGGGGACCGTCGGGTTTTGGCATCATGACTATGGGTGAGCTCCAGTCTCTGTAACTCACTTTGATTAATTGTGTTGTCTTTGAGTGTGCTTTCAATCTCATCTCGAACCTGTATCACCCTTACAGCGCTAAGTCTATTGGGATGTTGCTGAATTGGACATCATGCAGAGCTGGATTCGCCCTTCCCAGTTTATTTCCACATATCTCCCTATGTGATTGTAACATCTCTTTCAGGTCATTTTGATTTTCTTCTGGAAAGTAACTCAATAATTTATACCAGTTTTGAGAACTTGGTCACAATGTCCATGGAACATTCTGGAAGTTACCTTTTCACAGATCAGCACATGGTGTGACTGATGATCCACACAGTGAAAGGTGGTTCTGCATGTTCCTGAGACTGTGGCTGGCAAAAGTAGGGAAAGGAGATGAAACAGATTGTCAGGCAACTCAGTTTCTCCAGAAGGCCTCATTCTGAATGCTTAGCTGAACTCTAAGAGTCACCAGTTGATGAGCTCAGCCAGGGTTTATTATGTTGGACTAAAGTATGTTTTCATTGATTTTGATGTGTTGTTTCAGCATCTATAGGCTCAATTGGACAAGGTTAAGAGGGTGTGAAATGAGGGAAAGCTTCTGACAATAAAGTGGCTCTGCTGTCGAATTGACAATGTCAGAGTTGTAAGAATAGCAGTTCTTTATCAAAGCAGATTTCTAATTCTTTGCAATCATCATTTAAAGCTTGGCATCATAATTATCCGGTGAACTGGTTCAGTACAGAGTGTGGACTGAGCGAGCAGGATGGAGAAGGCGTGGGATAATAGCTTTCAAACTTAAGGTTTCTAATGCAGCTTAAAGTTCACAGCATCCGTCAAATATCAATCATCAACTCCACTAAAAATTCCATGGGGTTGAAGATGACTGTCCCCCCCCAGCGGAGATGGCGAGGTGGTGAGCGCAGGGTGCAGGATTAAAAATTGCTGGGATTGGAATCAAGGATTCCGATCTGCCCAGCCAGTTTTTAACAGCCTCCAGAATGGGTCTGACTTTGTGAAAACCGCGGCGTAACTGTATGGGATTGTGTTGGTGGTCCAGACTTGGACGTTGGTAAGTCATTGCTGATCTCAGCCTCTCCAATGGCAATCACCAAACAGCTACTGCAATGAGCTAATTCAGAGACAGGGTTAGAGCAACTCAGCTGCAGCCACCCCCCAGCCCAGGGGCTCATTCTCCATTCGCTGTGTCTGCATGATCGGGTGATGCTGGTGAAAGCACCTCCATTTCACTTGGTTCAAGCAGATCATTCGAAGGGTCTTGATGAGAGCTTTTGTTTTCATTCCTAGGAGAGAGAAACCAGCAGAGTTCAGGTGAAAACAATCCAACTGTTTGGACAGGGGAGTAAAGCAGCTGCTCAGAAGCACACACCCATGAAATGGCACTCAACAGCGTGGGACGAATAGCAGCTGGAAAAAAAATGGCAGCAGGAGCTGCACGCTGATGGAGCCCTCAGAGAGTCGAGGAGAGGAGGCTTGTAGGAGGCGATGGGCTGGACACTCCACAGGAGCTGTGCTGACCGACGGAGGGAGGGCCACACGAGACAGGGAGAGAACCCTGCAACAGTTCCTCATCCCACTGTGAGTGGAAAGATGGTGAGCACAGCCATGTGGATATTGAGTGGAACAAGGAAAGCCAGGATGGGATTCCTAATGACGGAATCCTCCAATTCCCAACTTCGAGGGAAGGTTTGAAAAGGCTGAGGCGAGTTATATAGCAGCTGTAACGTGGGATACAGGAATGACCAAAAAAAATCTGACACTGAGACACACACAAGCAATGAGACATTCCTTGAAAATCAGCTTCAATGAGCACTGCGTGGGTGTGGCTTAGGGTGCATTGATCCCAGCATTCACTCGAGTGAAACTTTCTTACATTCCCTTAAAAACAAATACATCACACATTTCCTAAAGAGACAAGACTGTGCACAGGCCTCCAGTTTGCTTCTGATACATATCCTTATAGAACCTGCAGCAAGATCTCCTTCCTCTGACCCACCTGCAAGGAAGGTGGCTATCCCATTCCCCTTCCTCATTCCTTACATGGTAACTTGGCGATTTGTCTACAATTTCCTCTGAATGACACATTCACTGGCCTTTCACCTTGTAAAAATAGCCTTTTCCATTCACTCTTCACTTTTTTTTACACAAGCCACGACAGTTATGGTCCAGTCAATTATCCAGCTTATCCCTGTTTGCAGCCTCTGTATCCTCCTCGCAGCTTCCTTTCCCACTGAGCTTTGTATCATCAGCAAACTGGGACAATTATTCTCTATCCCCTCATCCCAGTCGCTGATATAGATTGAGAGTCACTGAAGTCCCAGCACTGATCCTTACAGCACCAGTTACATCCTGACAGCTGAAAATGACCGATTCGTTCCTGCTCTGTTCCTGTGCATTAACCAATCCTCAGTCCATTCTGTATAGCCGCCTCATTCTATGAGCCCTCATCTTGTGCAACAACTTATTGTGAGTCACCTACTTAAATACCTCCTGAAATTCCTGATATATGCCCCATCCTCTGGTTTTCCAGTGGGATACCTCTTGCTCCGTTCCAATCCATGAGGACTATTCAGCAACAAGAGGATGACAAGCAGGAAGTGACTGGGTGATGCTGCTCAGGCTGGATTGAAGCATCCTCACAGCTCAGGGAATGGACAGGGGCAGAGCGCAACAACATTTCATGCAGTTTCATACAAAGAAAAAAGGGTAACCATGGAAATTGTGAAACATTCCAGAACTCACCACCTTTTTCGCTTCCAAATGTTATAAACCACAAGTACAACAACAACAAAAACAGCAACAATCCCGATTCCCAATCCAACTCTTGCTCCAGTGGAGATTCCAGGACCTACAGACAGAATGAAGACATGAGCAAACTGGGACACATGAACAAAACTAACAGCAGAGACCCTCAGCACCTAGTGTTTCAGAATGAGCCCCACTACAAACAGATCCCTGGGCGATTCTAGTCCTGGAGGGATGTGGGAGGCTAGATCACATAGATGAGAATATAGCTGCAGATAAACAGATATAAACCAATCGCATTGAACACAATCATAATTATAATCCTCTGATACACACCTCCTTTACGCACAGACATACGCACAAACAAACAGAGAAAATAGATTACTCGCGTGAGTGGAGAAAGCCGGAAAGTCAGTTCAGGCATCTTTCGTAATTAGTTTCCTGCAAGTTGCAACTGAACTTTTTACAAGCTCAGAGAATGGGCAGCTTCTGCGGCGAACAACGGCACAATCTTTTGTCTCATTCGTTCTGTGTCTCTGGGAATTGTTTTCCACCACTCTCCGAATTCAAAAGGGATGGAAAGTGGGAGAGTGAAAAGAAGGCAAGAGATAAGGAAAGGATAACTGGGAACGCTTCACGGTGTCCTCCTCAGATCAAAAGGGAAAGTACCGAGGGTGGAAGTGAAAGTCAGAAGCCAATGGTGTTTCCACGGTACCAAGGTGGGACACTTGCATTCAGAATGCTGGAGGTTCAACTGGAAACAGATAGGACGGATTGGAGTTTGTAAGAATGAGTCTGAAAAAGAAAGAAATCAGGTTGTAGCTCGAATTAAAATTAGAGGTAGACTCTGCCGTGAATGTCACAAAAATTCATAGCATAGATGAGAAATACGAAGGATTTTTGTGTACGGGCCATTTTCTTCAAAGGAAGAATCCAAGTTGATAACTATTCTCAGAGATACAAGGGCTACTCAAACTCTCTTGAGGGAGTAGGATTTAATTTTCCATTCAGAGATTTTAATGAAAGCCACCGTGTTGGGAAATGGAATAGATGGAGAGGATATTCCAGTTTGCTTTCTCCAAAGTCCAACTGAAGCATAGCTTGGGTTGACTGCGCTCATGGTAGTCAGGACAGTTAAGAAATGACCTGTAGATGGAATTCTTTTACTTCTGGGGAATGATCTGACAGATGCAAAAGTTTCAACTTTGCTAATTATCACAGAAAGTCCAGCTGAAGCTTAAATGACAGAACAGTTAGAGGAACAGGTCCCAATATTCTTCCATCCTGTAGCATGACCAGATCAATTGATAAAGAAGGTCCAGCCCAGAGGTCACAGTAATACTGCAAACAGATTCTAGGGTCACTGAAGCTCCATTTAAGAATAAAGATAATTCAAATGAAGCGTTTGGCATGTCTTCATTAACTGAGAATCAGGAAGCAGAGCCAAATTTGAGAGCGATAGCACAGACAGCTCAGGCTGAGGCTCCGTCTGCCGGAGTTCCAGACTGTCATTATATTTAAAAAAAAGTTCTGATGAGGAAGTGGAGACATCCTCATTAACCTGTGAATGACAAATAGATGATTGTTCATCAAAACTGGTACTGTCCAGATATTGTGAAGAAACTTTGTGAATCGCATGTGAAAGTCCAATAGCAGGAGCTATGAGAATATTGAAAACACAGGCATCAATAAACAGGTATTTTATATGGGTCAGGGCTTCATAAAGACATAGTGCAGTTCTGTAAAACATAGACATGTCAGGAAGTAAGAATATTTCAGCATGTAATCACGATACCCACACGAGATTCTGAAGAACCTTTTAGTTGAGGGTTTGTGGGTTGTGAAGGATCATTTTCATATTTCTGGGAAAGATAATATAATTGCAGATAAATTATCCCAAATGTAAAATGTTAAAATAAGTTAAACATTCAGGAAATTCTAAGATTGTGTAAGATTCACAAAATGAGAGGATCAATGAAAGTATGTAAATCTTGCTTTGATGCAGTGTAAAGAGGGAGGACGTGCGGCACAGCGGCTGCGTCCTTGTTTGGGGTCACTACCTCCAGGTTTAAGGACTTCACCATGAGAGAACGTGTGCCTTAGCTGGCCAAACAGGTTGATTATCAACCTGTAAACCCCTTCTTCAGGCCTAGTTTCCTGATCAGGAAGAAAACATGTGGCAGCTGCTGTGAAAAAGTTAAGATTCCCCACATTGACGCTTCCCACACAGGTTCTCAGTGCGAGCATCATCCTCCCTCTGAGGAACAGACAGCTCGCAGAAACAACTTTATCCAGCAGGTGAGGGATAATAGGAACTGCAGATGTTGGAGAATCTGAGATAACAAGGTGTGGAGCTGGATGAACACAGCAGGCCAAGCAGCGTCAGAGGAGCAGAAGGGCTGATGTTCCGGGCCTTGGCTGAAGAAGGGTCCAGGCCTGAAACGTCAGCCTTCCTGCTCCCCTGATGCTGCTTGGCCTGCTGTGTTCATCCAGCTCTACACCTTGTTATCTTTATCCAGCAAGTCGCAGACGCCCACAGCCACAAGGTGAGATGTTATTTACCTGAAGCAGCGTTGGGTTTTGCTTGACTCTTTGCTTCACCTTCTGTTGGACTTTTCTCAGGAGATCATTTTGAGCAGTCTGGAAGGTAAAGTTGATCGATTAAATAGACCTCACAGCAGAAATCGAGATGTTTCAGTTTTGCTTGTATTAATCATTCGGGCCCAATATTACAGGCGGTACCGAATATGACTGATCTGTCACCCTCTGCTCATTCCCGCAGGAGTGGTTCAACCAACTACTCACATTCCCATAGTACCTGAAGCTATATTCCAGGCATCTTCGCAGAAGCACAAATCACGGAAACATTTTATACCAAGTCACATAAGGAGACTCTGAATAGGTGACCGGAAAATCGGTCAAAGGGACAATGGTTAAAGGGGAGTCTGAAAAGACGACAGAGGGAGGAGGAGAGGTTTACGGAGGGAGTTCCAAAGTTAACAGGACACGGCCAACAATGGTGGGCTCACAAAACAAAAATCAGCAAACGTGCAAATGACCACATGAGGAGCGACGCAGCAGCTTCGTGAGTTCTAGGCTTTGGAAGAGGTGACAGAGACAGGGAGGGGGTGTAGGGGCTGGAGGAGGTTACAGAGATAGGGAGGGCCTGTAGGGGGTTACAGATATAGGGAGGGGGTGTAGGGGCTGGAGGAGGTTACAGGGATAGGGAGGGGGTGTAGGGGCTGGAGGGGGTTACAGGGATAGGGAGGGGGTGTAGCGGCTGGAGGGGGTGACAGAAATAGGGAGGGGGTGTAGGGGCTGGAGGGGTTTACAGGGATAGGGAGGGAGTGTAGCGGCTGGAGGGGTTTACAGAGATAGGGAGGGGGTGTAGGGGCTGTAGGGGGTTACAAGGATAGGGAGGGGGTGTAGGGGCTGGAGGAGGTTACAGAGATAGGGAGGGGATGTAGGGGCTGGAGGAGGTTACAGAGATAGGGAGGGGGTGTAGGTGTTGGAGGGGGATTACAGAGATAGGGAGGGGTTGTGGGGCTGGAGGAGGTTACAGAGATAGGGAGGGGATGTAGGGGCTGGAGGGGGTTACAGAGATAGGGAGGGGGTGTAGGGGCTGGAGGGGGTTACAGGGATAGGGAGGGGGTGTAGGGGCTGTAGGAGGTTACAGAGATAGGGAGGGGGTGTAGGGGCTGGAGGGGGTTACAGGGATAGGGAGGGGGTGTAGGGGCTGGAGGAGGTTACAGAGATAGGGAGGGATGTAGGGGCTGGAGGAGGTTACAGAGATAGGGAGGGAGTGTAGGGGCTGGAGGGGGTTACAGGGAAAGGAAGGGGGTGTAGGGGCTGGAGGAGGTTACAGAGATAGGGAGGGGGTATAGGGGCTGGAGTAGGTTACAGAGATAGGGAGGGGATGTAGGGGCTGGAGGAGGTTACAGAGATAGGGAGGGGGTGTAGGGGCTGGAGGAGGTTACAGAGATAGGGAGGGGATGTAGGGGGTGGAGGGGGTTACAGAGATAGGGAGGGGGTGTAGGGGCTGGAGGGGGTTACAGGGATAGGGAGGGGCTGAAGGGGGTTACAGAGATAGGGAGGGGATGTAGGGGCTGGAGGAGGTTACAGAGATAGGGAGGCGGTGTAGGGGCTGGAGGAGGTTACAGGGATAGGGAGGGGGTGACAGAGACAGGGAGGGGGTGTAGGGGCTGGAGGAGGTTACAGAGATAGGGAGGGGATGTCGGGGCTGGAGGAGGTTACAGAGATAGGGAGGGGGTGTAGGGGCTGGAGGAGGTTACAGAGATAGGGAGGGGATGTAGGGAGTGGAGGGGGTTACAGAGATAGGGAGGGGGTGTAGGGGCTGGAGGGGGTTACAGGGATAGGGAGGGGCTGGAGGGGGTTACAGATATAGGGAGGGGATGTAGGGGCTGGAGGGGGTTACAGGGATAGGAAGGGGGTGTAGGGGCTGGAGGAGGTTACAGAGATAGGGAGGGATGTAGGGGCTGGAGGAGGTTACAGAGATAGGGAGGGGGTGTAGGGGTTGGAGGGGTTTACAGAGATAGGGAGGCGATGTAGGGGCTTGGAGGAGGTTACAGAGATAGGGAGGGGATGTAGGGGCTGGAGGGGGTTACAGAGATAGGGAGGGGGTATATGGGCTGGAGGGGGTGACAGAGACAGGGAGGGGGTGTAGGGGCTGGAGGGGGTTACAGGGATAGGGAGGGGGTGTAGGGGCTGGAGGAGGTTACAGAGATAGGGAGGGATGTAGGGGCTGGAGGAGGTTACAGAGATAGGGAGGGAGTGTAGGGGCTGGAGGGGGTTACAGGGAAAGGAAGGGGGTGTAGGGGCTGGAGGAGGTTACAGAGATAGGGAGGGGGTGTAGGGGCTGGAGGAGGTTACAGAGATAGGGAGGGGATGTAGGGGCTGGAGGAGGTTACAGAGATAGGGAGGGGGTGTAGGGGCTGGAGGAGGTTACAGAGATAGGGAGGGGATGTAGGGGGTGGAGGGGGTTACAGAGATAGGGAGGGGGTGTAGGGGCTGGAGGGGGTTACAGGGATAGGGAGGGGCTGGAGGGGGTTACAGAGATAGGGAGGGGATGTAGGGGCTGGAGGGGGTTACAGGGATAGGGAGGGGATGTAGGGGCTGGATGAGGTTACAGAGATAGGGAGGGAGGTAGGGGCTGGAGGAGGTTACAGAGATAGGGAGGGGTTGGAGGGGGGTTACAGAGATAGGGAGGGGATGTAGGGGCTGGAGGAGGTTACAGAGATAGGGAGGCGGTGTAGGGGCTGGAGGAGGTTACAGGGATAGGGAGGGGGTGACAGAGACAGGGAGGGGGTGTAGGGGCTGGAGGAGGTTACAGAGATAGGGAGGGGATGTAGGGGCTGGAGGCGGTTACAGAGATAGGGAGGGGATGTAGGGGCTGGAGGAGGTTACAGAGATAGGGAGGGGGTGTAGGTGTTGGAGGGGGATTACAGAGATAGGGAGGGGTTGTGGGGCTGGAGGAGGTTACAGAGATAGGGAGGGGATGTAGGGGCTGGAGGGGGTTACAGAGATAGGGAGGGGGTGTAAGGGCTGGAGGGGGTTACAGGGATAGGAAGGGGGTGTAGGGGCTGGAGGAGGTTACAGAGATAGGGAGGGATGTCGGGGCTGGAGGAGGTTACAGAGATAGGGAGGGGGTGTAGGGGTTGGAGGGGTTTACAGAGATAGGGAGGCGATGTAGGGGCTTGGAGGAGGTTACAGAGATAAGGAGGGGATGTAGGGGCTGGAGGGGGTTACAGAGATAGGGAGGGGGAATAGGGGCTGGAGGGGGTGACAGAGACAGGGAGGGGGTGTAGGGGCTGGAGGGGGTTACAGAGATAGGGAGGGGGTGTAGGGGTTGGAGGGGGGTTACAGAGATAGGGAGGGGATGTAGGGGCTGGAGGAGGTTACAGAGATAGGGAGGCGGTGTAGGGGCTGGAGGAGGTTACAGGGATAGGGAGGGGGTGACAGACAGGGACGGGGTGTAGGGGCTGGAGGAGGTTACAGAGATAGGGAGGGGATGTAGGGAACTGGAGGGGATTACAGAGATAGGGAGGGGGTGTAGGGGCTGGAGGAGGTTACAGAGATAGGGAGGGGATGTAGGGGCTGGAGGAGGTTACAGAGATAGGGAGGGGGTGTAGGGGCTGGAGGAGGTTACAGAGATAGGGAGGGGATGTAGGGGGTGGAGGGGGTTACAGAGATAGGGAGGGGGTGTAGGGACTGGAGGGGGTTACAGGGATAGGGAGGGGCTGGAGGGGGTTACAGATATAGGGAGGGGATGTAGGGGCTGGAGGGGGTTACAGGGATAGGAAGGGGGTGTAGGGGCTGGAGGAGGTTACAGAGATAGGGAGGGATGTAGGGGCTGGAGGAGGTTACAGAGATAGGGAGGGGCTGAGGGGTTGGAGGGGTTTACAGAGATAGGGAGGCCATGTAGGGGCTTGGAGGAGGTTACAGAGATAGGGAGGGGATGTAGGGGCTGGAGGGGGTTACAGAGATAGGGAGGGGGTATAGGGGCTGGAGGGGGTGACAGAGACAGGGAGGGGGTGTAGGGGCTGGAGGGGTTTACAGAGATAGGGAGGCGGTGTAGGGGCTGGAGGAGGTTACAGGGATAGGGAGGGGGTGACAGACAGGGAGGGGGTGTAGGGGCTGGAGGAGGTTACAGAGATAGGGAGGGGATGTAGGGAACTGGAGGGGATTACAGAGATAGGGAGGAGGTGTAGGGACTGGAGGGGGTTACAGTGATAGGGAGGGGGTGTAGGGGCTGGAGGAGGTTACAGAGATAGGGAGGGGATGTAGGGGCTGGAGGGGTTTACAGAGAGAGGGAGGGGGTGTCGGGGCTGGAGGGGGTTACAGAGATAGGGAGGGGATGTAGGGGCTGGAGGAGGTTATAGAGATAGGGAGGGGGTGTAGGGGTTGGAGGGGGGTTACAGAGATAGGGAGGGGGTGTAGGGGCTGGAGGAGGTTACAGAGATAGGGAGGGGATGTAGGGGCTGGAGGGGGTTACAGAGATAGGGAGGGGCTGGAGGGGGTTACAGGGATAGGGAGGGGGTGTAGGGGCTGGAAGAGGTTACAGAGATAGGGAGGGGGTGTAGGGGCTGGAGGGGTTTACAGAGATAGGGAGGGGGTGTAGGGGCTGGAGGAGGTTACAGAGATAGGGAGGGGGTGTAGGGGTTGGAGGGGGATTACAGAGATAGGGAGGGGTTGTGGGGCTGGAGGAGGTTACAGAGATAGGGAGGGGAAGTAGGGGCTGGAGGGGGTTACAGAGATAGGGAGGGGGTGTAGTGGCTGGAGGGGGTTACAGGGATAGGGAGGGGGTGTAGGGGCTGTAGGAGGTTACAGAGATAGGGAGGGGGTGTAGGGGCTGGAGGGGGTTACAGGGATAGGGAGGGGGTGTAGGGGCTGGAGGAGGTTACAGAGATAGGGAGGGAAGTAGGGGCTGGAGGAGGTTACAGAGATAGGGAGGGAGTGTAGGGGCTGGAGGGGGTTACAGGGAAAGGAAGGGGGTGTAGGGGCTGGAGGAGGTTACAGAGATAGGGAGGGGGTGTAGGGGCTGGAGGAGGTTACAGAGATAGGGAGGGATGTAGGGGCTGGAGGAGGTTACAGAGATAGGGAGGGGCTGAGGGGTTGGAGGGGTTTACAGAGATAGGGAGGCGATGTAGGGGCTTGGAGGAGGTTACAGAGATAGGGAGGGGATGTAGGGGCTGGAGGGGGTTACAGAGATAGGGAGGGGGTATAGGGGCTGGAGGGGGTGACAGAGACAGGGAGGGGGTGTAGGGGCTGGAGGGGGTTACAGAGATAGGGAGGGGGTGTAGGGGTTGGAGGGGGGTTACAGAGATAGGGAGGGAATGTAGGGGCTGGAGGAGGTTACAGAGATAGGGAGGCGGTGTAGGGGCTGGAGGAGGTTACAGGGATAGGGAGGGGGTGACAGACAGGGAGGGGGTGTAGGGGCTGGAGGAGGTTACAGAGATAGGGAGGGGATGTAGGGAACTGGAGGGGATTACAGAGATAGGGAGGAGGTGTAGGGGCTGGAGGGGGTTACAGTGATAGGGAGGGGGTGTAGGGGCTGGAGGAGGTTACAGAGATAGGGAGGGGATGTAGGGGCTGGAGGGGTTTACAGAGAGAGGGAGGGGGTGTCGGGGCTGGAGGGGGTTACAGAGATAGGGAGGGGATGTAGGGGCTGGAGGAGGTTATAGAGATAGGGAGGGGGTGTAGGGGTTGGAGGGGGGTTACAGAGATAGGGAGGGGGTGTAGGGGCTGGAGGAGGTTACAGAGATAGGGAGGGGATGTAGGGGCTGGAGGGGGTTACAGAGATAGGGAGGGGGTGTAGGGGCTGGAGGGGGTTACAGGGATAGCGAGGGGGCGTAGGGGCTGGAGGAGGTTACAGAGATAGGGAGGGGGTGTAGGGGCTGGAGGGGTTTACAGAGATAGGGAGGGGGTGTAGGGGCTGGAGGAGGTTACAGAGATAGGGAGGGGGTGTAGGGGTTGGAGGGGGATTACAGAGATAGGGAGGGGTTGTGGGGCTGGAGGAGGTTACAGAGATAGGGAGGGGATGTAGGGGCTGGAGGAGGTTACAGAGATAGGGAGGGGGTGTAGGGGCTGGAGGGGGTTACAGGGATAGGGAGGGGGTGTAGGGGCTGTAGGAGGTTACAGAGATAGGGAGGGGGTGTAGGGGCTGGAGGGGGTTACAGGGATAGGGAGGGGGTGTAGGGGCTGGAGGAGGTTACAGAGATAGGGAGGGATGTAGGGGCTGGAGGAGGTTACAGAGATAGGGAGGGAGTGTAGGGGCTGGAGGGGGTTACAGGGAAAGGAAGGGGGTGTAGGGGCTGGAGGAGGTTACAGAGATAGGGAGGGGGTGTAGGGGCTGGAGGAGGTTACAGAGATAGGGAGGGGATGTAGGGGCTGGAGGAGGTTACAGAGATAGGGAGGGGGTGTAGGGGCTGGAGGAGATTACAGAGATAGGGAGGGGATGTAGGGGGTGGAGGGGGTTACAGAGATAGGGAGGGGGTGTAGGGGCTGGAGGGGGTTACAGGGATAGGGAGGGGCTGGAGGGGGTTACAGAGATAGGGAGGGGATGTCGGGGCTGGAGGGGGTTACAGGGATAGGGAGGGGGTGTAGGGGCTGGATGAGGTTACAGAGATAGGGAGGGATGTAGGGGCTGGAGGAGGTTACAGAGATAGGGAGGGGGTGTAGGGGTTGGAGGGGGGTTACAGAGATAGGGAGGGGATGTAGGGGCTGGAGGAGGTTACAGAGATAGGGAGGCGGTGTAGGGGCTGGAGGAGGTTACAGGGATAGGGAGGGGGTGACAGAGACAGGGAGGGGGTGTAGGGGCTGGAGGAGGTTACAGAGATAGGGAGGGGATGTAGGGGCTGGAGGAGGTTACAGAGATAGGGAGGGGATGTAGGGGGTGGAGGGGGTTACAGAGATAGGGAGGGGGTGTAGGGGCTGGAGGGGGTTACAGGGATAGGGAGGGGCTGGAGGGGGTACAGATATAGGGAGGGGATGTAGGGGCTGGAGGGGGTTACAGGGATAGGAAGGGGGTGTAGGGGCTGGAGGAGGTTACAGAGATAGGGAGGCGATGTAGGGGCTTGGAGGAAGTTACAGAGATAGGGAGGGGATGTCGGGGCTGGAGGGGGTTACAGAGATAGGGAGGGGGTATAGGGGCTGGAGGGGGCGACAGAGACAGGGAGGGGGTGTAGGGGCTGGAGGTGGTTACAGAGATAGGGAGGGGGTGTAGGGGTTGGAGGGGGGTTACAGAGATAGGGAGGGGATGTAGGGGCTGGAGGAGGTTACAGAGATAGGGAGGCGGTGTAGGGGCTGGAGGAGGTTACAGGGATAGGGAGGGGGTGACAGACAGGGAGGGGGTGTAGGGGCTGGAGGAGGTTACAGAGATAGGGAGGGGATGCAGGGAACTGGAGGGGATTACAGAGATAGGGAGGGGGTGTAGGGGTTGGAGG
Source organism: Stegostoma tigrinum (assembly GCF_030684315.1). Lineage (NCBI taxonomy): Eukaryota > Metazoa > Chordata > Chondrichthyes > Orectolobiformes > Stegostomatidae > Stegostoma > Stegostoma tigrinum. The sequence continues at coordinate 5,566,689 of NC_081394.1, read as the reverse complement.
GGGATTACAGAGATAGGGAGGGGTTGT